>NC_068429.1:13826878-13994378 GCF_023373465.1 Oncorhynchus keta
TCGAAACCCGAGAAGAGGAGGAGAAATCCTTTGCTTTGATGTCTCGATATGCAAAGTCATTGATAAATATTGCCTTTCGATTTGCCACACCTAAGTGGAGAAGGAAAGGAGGGAGTACTAGGGAGGCCTGAAACAGCTGGTTAATCAATGGCCCACAGGCAGTGGCTGGAGGATTTGGACGGTGAGAAACGAGAAGCGTTATCTGATTTGTAAGACCAGTAGATGTACACTTCCAAGCATGATGAATGAAGCACCTTAAGCAATATGCAGATAATCCTATTAGAGTGTGTAGTCACTGCCAAATATGTGTCTATGAACTTGAAGTACACAGATATGTCATTTTCTCTTGGTCTAACCGTAAACTAATGGGTTTATTTGATGAGGGGTGACGGGAAGCAAGTCCACCCCCTTGTGGTACACCATCCTCGTAGTGCACCCCCCTCGTAGCTGTTCTCTTTAGAGTGTGCACCACGGCCAAGGAATCGTCCCCCATTAATTCCCCAAAGTATGAATTTGAACCAATAGCATGGCTGGTCTCCACAACAGTGTCAAACAACTGCAGCATTCCACGTGCAAAATGCTTAGTGGCTTGAGCTGAACTCGAGAGTGTGCCTCCACTGCCTCCCTATGGCAGCTTCTGAGATCACACCCACCAATGCTCCATTTCACACAATCGGAATAGTGCTAAGGACCTTAGTCAGATCCACAAAGCCTGACCAGTGGCCACCACATCTACATCACCAAGCGTTTGCAGCCTTATGTATGCGAGTGACTGAAAGAACAGGTTGAAACCTGCTCCTTTACCTTGTCCGTCAGCTGAGATGGACCCTGTCTCTCAGCTGGAAGTAGTCAGTTAGACATGTGTTTATGTGACATGTGTTTGTGTGACGTGTAGGGAGGAGGGCAACAGAAAGACGGAGCAGAGGAGAAGAGAGGGCTTCTGTGTTCTATGTTTTTCAAATTCAAATGTTTAGACGCATGTAACACACACACACACACACGCACACACGCACACACACACACACACACACACACACACACACACACACACACACACACACACACACACACACACACACACACCATTCAACTGTTAATTGATGTCAATCATATGCTCGTTAGGGTAACCTTCTATTTCTGTTTAATCCAGTTCAGACCAGTTAAAACGCTGATGCCTTTTCTCACCATTAGAGGGTGCCAGGTCCCTTCCACAAATCTCACAGCTCAGATTCTACAGCCTTCCACATATCTCCCTCAACAGTAAAAAACTTCCAGTCATCCTATGTTGAGTTGCTGAACCCAACTCCAACCCTCCTGTCACCATCTTTTTTCTTTCAACTAGTCTATTTTAAAAGGGTTTTGGAAGATGTGAAATGCATTTACAGACTTTCATAATGGGCTTTCTAAGTTCTGTCTGTGTGTCTTTCCACAGCAATCAGAGAGGATGGAATGCCAGGGGGAAGGAATAAGAGCATTGGACCTGTCGAGGTATGTCACAATTTATTACATTTTATTACTGTTTAAGCAAAAGAAAATAAGAAATCTGTGTTCTTATTGGACAAGTTCAATTAGTCCCTCCCTTTTTCTCTCGGTTTCAAAAAGTTTTCTCCATACTGAAAACCGCAGACACTGTTGCCCTCAATGACTTTGGTTGTGCACTGTGGTGTTAGTGTTTTCTATGTTCCTCCCAGTGGAGGCTGCTGAGGGGAGAACGGCTCATAATCATGGTCAGAACAGAGAAAATGGAATGGCATCAAACACCTGGAAACCATGTGTTTGATGTATTTGATACCACTTCACTGACTCCTATCCAGTCATTACCACGAGCCCGTTCTCCCCAATTAAGGTGCCACCAACCTCCTGTGGTTCCTCCCAGTGCGAGACTGTTTTTTATAAAGCAACCAACCTCAATAGAAGAAACTTTCAGTTCCATCATTCTGTTTGTAAAGCGTATTCAGAGAATATATTTCTCTCATTACAGGCAACTGGAAAAGGGACATGATTCTCTCTCCAATTGATTCAGAGCCCACGTTTGTGTACGACATGGACTTGGAAGTGCCTTCATTTTAAAACAAATCTATTATTTTCAGACTATTTATTTATGTTCCATACATTTCAGCCTTTTTATGTTCAGCTACAAAAACTAAAAACTGC
Organism: Oncorhynchus keta; assembly: GCF_023373465.1. NCBI lineage: Eukaryota > Metazoa > Chordata > Actinopteri > Salmoniformes > Salmonidae > Oncorhynchus > Oncorhynchus keta. Next base: position 13,829,033 of record NC_068429.1, read on the forward strand.
TATAACATTTTGAGACTCAACACAAAAAAAGAGGCTATTTTCCAGGTGTACTTTTAAAGAGAAGCCGCTGGAAGCAGCTGAGTAGCCGAACACAAAGATTTGATTGATGTTCCATTGATGGTGAAAACCAGACCATTTTAACAGTAGCTTTGCATTTCCAAATGTTTTAACAGGTCACAAAAACATAGTTGAATATGTTTAAATGTTTAATTGTTGGCTATTGTGGCTTGTTGTGAACCAGAAAGGTAGGCTTTCATTTTCACCATCTCAAAATGTTTAAATCCATACAATAATGACAGCAAAAGTCGGTCTTTACTAGACCAAATCAAATCAAATCAAATTTTATTTGTCACATACACATGGTTAGCAGATGTTAATGCGAGTGTAGCGAAATGCTTGTGCTTCTAGTTCCGACAATGCAGTGATAACCAACAAGTAATCTAACTAACAATTCCAAAACTGTACCACTGTACCTGCATGATATTTTGCAATAGTTGAAATAACTCTGTTTTTTGTTTTTTTTTGCCTGGAAAGTATCTGCAGAATGGTTTTAGATAACATTTTCTGCCTAGCATCTTTCAAGGAGCAAAATCATTCAGTTGATTGCAGCGATTGCCTCAATATCGGTGTCCTTGCTCCAAAGCTGGATTCAGGCCCTGCGAGACAATCAAGTCTGTCCCTCATTATTGCAGATAGGGTTAACTCATTAGGCTTAAATCACCCTTCTGCTCAGATGTGAATGATAGCGCTGCAACCGAGTAATCAGACGCCTTTCAAACCCAGATAATGGGAAGGCACCGCTTGTGCGGCGGAGAAAAAGTTCACCCGCTTCCCGAGGCAAAGAGTGCAAGAGCGAGTGCGAGATATGTCCGTGGGAGCTTGTTTTGTTCTCCAATCTAAGAAGCTCCTGCCATCTTAAATCCACTCATAGCCACATATTGATTCCACTGTTCACGGGTATACTGACAATATGTGAAAGAAAAGCTGCCCGCCACCGTCTCGGGAACATTCTTAAAATATTTATATGAAACCTTTGTCATTTCTCATGAGCAGGGTTTAGTATGCTACATAGCTGAATAAAGAAGCTTAACAATGACCAATGTATAACATTTTTCTTATCGTCAGACAAACAGGCTTTTGTTTGTACAGGGACTAATGCATCTGAATCAATAACCCCATGACATACTGAATGACAAGAGAAAATGAACAGAGGCTTTCTCTTCTCTTACCTCCTTCCTTGTTGCCCATCCCTCCTTTTTTCCCTCGCTTCTCTGCTATAGATTTCGAATGAAGAAATGGAGCGCATTATGACAGGCCAGGAGTTCAAGGAGGATGCTGGTTTGCCAGAGCACACATGGGGAAACAACGGGGACAGCGACCACAGTTCCCCCGACAATGGTGTCTCCGAGGGCAACCAACCCTCGCCGGTCTCCACCCTGTCGTCCAGGTGAGCTGTTGCAGTAGGGGTACAGACCATTACCTCAAAAGTTAAAGGTTGGCGCACTGAACGAGAAACACCACTGACTGAGTAACTATGACTTCCCCCAGGAGTGAAATGCACCAACATTTTGTGGCCAAATTCAATATCTTTAAATGAATTTCTGAATAAAATGACCTATATCTGGCAGTCGTATCTCCTATGAACGAATACAGATACATTTTAGTTTGTCCCCTCAGCTTCATGGCACCTTTTGAATTGTCCATTGCATGCCTACCAGTACCAGTAATGTTTTTCTGAATGTTGCTGTTATGCGATTGAGTGAAGGTTCCTTTCATGTTAAAATGTAAGGTCACCCACATTTCACTCCTAAGCACATTTATGGGAGAATTTGAAGCTCCTCACAAATGGATTCTCCCTGTGTTTGTTGCCGCGGAAACAGAGGACACAGTTTTCATTCCTCTGCCTTTGCTGAAGTCTTGCCATTCCACAATGATAAGTACTGTCCTTAACATGATTGTCTCAGGGTCGATGCTTTCTGTCTGCAACACAGTCCTCTCTGGCGCTGTCTCCATGATAAAGCGTAGAGTTCTATCATAATTTTTTCATGCTTGCCTGTGCCCTGAAAAATATACATTTGGTAGAAAACTCTGTCACGCTTCACATTATGGTGCCATTATACTTGTGTAATTATTTCTGTAATCACAGTGTAATAAGTATTTATAGTAGAGCAGTTCTTTACTCCATAATGGTTTCCTGGCTTGTGTCTTTTCAGCAAGTCCCTGGAAATGAATAGCTCCACTGCTACCTACCGGGACCAGTACGTGGGCACGCCCGTGTCCTCACACTACAAGTTCCTGCCGCACCTTTTTGGTTATGCCCAGTCAGTCCTTAGGCCCACCCTGGCCCGCAGCCTGTACTCCCAATCACAGACCCTTGTCTCCCAACTGGTGGCAGCTGAGGACCTGGCCCCCCTGGGGACCCCCATGCTCATAGAAGATGGGTGAGTTCCCACGGTGTACAAATCTGTATCGGGATCTGTGCTTTTGACGTTTTCTTTTGGTAGCCTTTTAAGGTTTGGGGTCTTGACCCCAGATGTCTTGTTTTGTCTGATCTTTACTAAAAATGTTCTATCAATCACTCTTTTTATTCATTATCTTTGGTTCTAGAGTGTGAAGAAAGTGTGTTATGCCCAACCTTCACACCTCCCTGTCTGCCATGTGTCCCCCAGGTACAGGGTGACCCAGGGGGAGCTGTTTGCCTTGCTCTGTCGGCTGGCAGACGAGCTGCTATTTCGGCAGATCTCCTGGATCAAGCGGCTGCCCTTCTTCTGCGAGCTGTCCATCGAGGACTACACCCTGCTGCTCAGTGCCACTTGGCAGGAGCTCATCCTGCTCTCCAGCCTCACCATCTACAGCGGCCAGATGTTCGGGGACCTGGCCAACGTCACCACCAAGTACTCACCCTCTGAGTACGAACTCCAAGGGTAAGAGAAGCCCGGGATCTTAGGTCTTGAGTCTGGTAACATGGATCTGGGGATGGGTTCCATTGCCATAGCCTTGGCTCAAGGTTGGCCTTTTTGGGAGAATATTAGGAAGGGTGGTTACCCAGAGCCAGATTAAGCCTGTAGCTTAATCTGTCTGAGGAATATCGGTCCTGGGATATATCATTAATTAAGTCTTTTAAATGCAACTTAAACCATTCTTTCAAATGATTTTGATTGATTATCTCTCATCTGCCAGGTTTAGTGAAGATGGAATGGATGTGATGGAGAGACTGATATACCTGTTCCGCAAATTTCATCAGCTGAAGGTTAGCAATGAGGAGTATGCCTGTATGAAAGCCATCAACTTCCTCACCCAAGGTATGTCAATTCTACATACTTTTTAAAATATGTTGGAAAATCCAAAAAAGGCTGGGATGATAAAATGGGTGCTGGGCTAATTTTTACACTGAAAAAAAAAATGGAACCTATGAAATATAATCTGAAATGTCAGTAGATACTGTGCATATTATTGTGTGTGTGTATCTATTTAATTCATATTTTATTAAACCAAGTCTTGGCAATGAAGTCAGCACAACTTTATTGTTTTAAAGGGACGTCTGTATTAGTCATCATCGTAATCCGTAACCCTCTCCTCTGTGCAGATATCCGAGGGCTTACCAATGTTTCTCAGCTGGAGAAGCTGAACAAGCGCTACTGGTATGTGTGCCAGGACCTAGCTGAGTACAAGTACCCTCACCAGCCCAAACGCTTCCCTGAGATCATGATGTGCCTCCCTGAGATCCGCCACATCGCCGGTGAGTACATACAGTTCATTCAATTTTCACCTTATAATGCAAACCCTTTTCAGCTCCAACTGATAGCCATTTTCACTGTAAGGTGTACAATATGTATTATGCATATGGCTATATGAAATGTGTACAGTGTGTTTGACATGGGTAATGTGCAATGTGTGTACTATGTTATGTGCCGTGTTTATTTTGTATACAGCACAGTGTGTCTAAGGTTAAAGTTCATCCTATCCTATTTTAGGATGGCATCCAGGGAAAACATACACCCCAATGTATGGTAAATAATGTACTGTAATAGATCTGTGGTTGTGAATACTGTGCACATCAATGTCCATTGGATTTGCTTGGGGGATAGATGTGGATTAAGAGAGGTTGTTTTCTGTGCTTACTATCTTTGATGGTGCAGTACAAAAATAAAACAAATTGTATGGAAAATGTATACACTCTCTGGATAAGAGCATATGCTAAATGACTAATGTGTAAAATGTAATGTAAATGGTCGTTCCTTCCAGGGAAGCTAGTGAACGTTCCGTTGGAACAGCTCCCCCTGCTGTTTAAGGCCGTCCTACACACCTGCAAGTTCAGCCCCAACACCCTCCGAGCAGGCACCACCACCTGCCTGACAACAGGCCTCATCCCCGGCAACTGAGCCACGCCTCTCAAAACCCACCGTTCACCTGAAGGAGGGGGGGACCCCCTTCTTTCTTTTGTGAATGTGACAGAATTGTTTTTCTAAATGTATTTATTACACGACAGATCTGAATGTATTCTCATCTATGCAGAGCACACGCCTCTGCAATAAGAAATGCACAACCAATGCATTGTTCAGACGTGTAAGTGCAGTTTACAAGTATGTGAAGTGTTAACATGGTAGCTATTTTTCGTATAGATTTCCAGGAAGTTTTTTTTGGTTTAGGGATCCACTAGAAAACGCAATTGTAACTGAAAGACTACCTCAGGAAGTATTTGTTGTGTTTTCAGTGGACATATGCCTGTGTCAGTGAAAAGATAACTTCAGCAGTCTTTGCTATGTTTGTACTATCCTCAGCTACAGTAAAGTACATGATATACTTCCCCAATGTGTTTTTAAAAAAAATCAATATGGCGTAAATGATTGTTACCAAAGGTCTCTAAAGATACTCAGTTACTAAGTGTAGTTGAATTGAGTTTTAATATATACTACATGCTATACATTTAGCTTTTTAAGATGAGTTAGATTTATCATGGTGGGCGTGGTATGGTTTCTCAGGTGGCATTGGTATATCTACTCCAACACGTCTGCCAATAGTGACAGATGAGATGTGTCCCAAGCTGCCTGCACTGGTGCCTTGTTTCCCGTCACTAGTAATGGCAACATAAAGTGGCTGCAAATTCAACCCTCTTTTTCAGTTACATTTCTACTCAAGCCTTTAAGCGAGTAGAAATTTAATTTAGTCAAAATTGATACGGGTATTTTTAAGGGGAATGGTAAGTGGAAGGGAAGGAGAATCTTTCATGTTTCCAACTACAGTTGAAAGATTTTCCGATGGAAGATGGCATTTCTTGATCAATCAATGAATTAACTGAAGGACCACTCTGGGATTGGTGATGATAGGCCAGTAAAGTGTTACTGTCCCAGTCGACCTTCTCCTGAGATGTACCAGTTACTCCAGATGCCTGGGAGGACGAGAAGTGCAATATGCACACTGTTGAAAACCCAGGGTGTGGGTGTTTTTTTTTTTTTTTAATAGATGTGAAATGCTGCCAATAGTGGCAAGCTCAGCCATAGTTCAAGAGTATTGTTGTTGTGCATTCACCTCTTTCAAGAGACATGTTCAAAGCAAAATCCCACCTGTGACCTCTAGGGTCACAGGGATTGTTATGTCTGCATGTGCATCAACAAAAATTTTGCAGCTGCCAGTTAATGTTTTCTGTGATATTTTCTCACTCGAGTTCGTCAGAAGTTGAGTTCTAAACAGGGTAAGGTGGAAGTTTGGTGTACTGCACTCAGAAGTTACTCAGGATCACTTTGTTGAATTGCGCGTTTAGTATTAGTAGTTGTAGGTTTTGGGGGACGTCGTAAGTAGCCGTCTTTTGGGGTCTTTTTTTTCTGTAGGGGAGTTGTTGTATTTGTGTGGGTGTTTGGACTATATGGAATAGAATACGATTTTCATGGACTAATAAGGACACAATTTGGGTTCTGAATTGATGTAAGGCTCTGTGGTTAGACTCATATTCACTTGTATTCTCAGGTATGTTACAAACAAGGCAAAAAAAAGGACAATGTGTTTTTTGAGCAAAGTGCAGCATTGACCAGACTCAGTCAGTTAGAAGTGTTACATCAGAACTGTAAGAAAATAAATGTTGTTGTAATGGCAAACTGGCATCAGATCCACGGAGTGCACCCCTCCCCTTCAAAGCATTCCAAATCGAACTGAATATATGTGTTATATCTATTGAATGTTTACATATTTGCACCAGACAATGATTTAAGTGAAGGGACTGTGCCAGAGTTGATGGTTTTGCTATAGGTCCTCAGTCGGAGCAAGTTGTGGCATTTTGACTAGAAGTGCCTCTATCGTAGCCATTCTGTCAACATCTTGGATACACATGTCTTTGATCAAACTGGGAATTGATGCGTATTGGTAAATGAATTGATCACATCTATTCAATGTCCCGCTTTTGTCTGTTTTTATTCAACTTTTAACATTTGTAATTACTTGGAATGTATTTTGTTGTTTTATAAGAATGTTTGGCATATCAATTAGATTTGATTGTTTGAAGTGAAGGTGACTAGGATTTTTAATTTGTTTTAAGTCAGTGGCTGAATCTCAAATCACTACCCTTTACCGCACCCCCCTGGCCAGCCATTTGCACATACACGTGTGCCTCTGCCATGTGCACAAGTGTCCCAAAACTGAGGGAGTGGAAATTATCAAGGGTGTTGGGGCTAATTAGACCTTTCTATGGCCACTTCGACCAAGCCAAAAAGGCTGCAGGCTCCAGAGGGAAGTGCTATCCGGGGAGGGGGACAGGAGTCTATCACCGGCTGGGCTGAATGCGTCGTCGGCGTCGTCGAAACCTAGAGGTAATACGACGTCAGGAAGAACTGATCTAGGCGCCAACTTGAAGCACCGCGAAATGTTTGTAGTTTGCATAATTTCATACAAAAGAGTGGACAGGTGTTCCTAATTATATATGTGCATTTGTTTGTGTCTGTTTCTGATGCTTGACACGTAAAATATGAAACATCTCCCAAATTAAATGTTTGACTGTTGAGGTTATTATATTGTAAAACAACGAGGAATTGTATCATTTTGAATTTCATGCTCGTTTTATTATTTAAATGTTGATCTGGAATTGCATCGTTCAAGCTAACGCCGAGACCCTTAGTAGTTCTTCCTGACGTTTTATTACCTCTAGGTGTCGACGCAGTCAGCCCAGCCGGTGATACACTCGTGTCACCCCGCGATGAGCAGCTACATAAAGCATCCTACATTCATGCTGCAAAGGCGTCGGTTTCCTCCTTAACTAGCTTTAATGGCGAGCAGCCCTAAAATACCTGGGAAAATATGCATACTGTCTTAATAAAACACAATTTTCTACCACCATGATGCTACTTCCGGACGTTGCATGCAGCCTTCAGACAGGGGCAAACAACAGACTGGTGCATCCTAGCATGGTGGAGGAAAATTGTTTCATTAATTAAGACAGTACGCATATATTCCCAGTTTTGTTTAGGGCTGCTCGCCATTCAAGTTAGTCTAGGAGGAAATCGTCACATTTGCAGCCTAAACGGAGGATGTTTTATGACGTTTCTAGTCAAGGGGGGACACAAGCATATTACCGGCTGGGCAGATCACCCTGGGACGTCAGAGGGCAAACGACGTCAAAAATAATATTGCCCTCTGACAGACCTTGGGGCTGCATTCAAGTCACGAGTGTGTCCCAAAGTTGATGGGTTTATTGAGCCCCAATTGAGGGTCCTCCGAGTGAGTTGGTAGGGATGAGGAGCCAGTTTGGGATATAACTAGTATTCTGTCCCAGTCATTTACCAGAAACAAGGTAGACATCTTGGAGATGCATGGTTTGCGATGCATGTGTTGGCCTGTAGTTAGGTGCTATCTGTCAGTGGTGCACTAAAGGGGCATCCTGCAGCTCAGGGATTCAAATTGACAGGGAAGCTAGCTCATCTTTGGTTCATGGTTGACATGTTAGATTTTTGTTGACCTGTGTGTGTGTGTGCCTTTTAATCTGGCTCAATTTAAGTGGTTACGGTCCCTAACCACTAAGTGTCAAAAAGAATAGGGCCAGATCATCACAACACCTTTGCCTCTGACACAAACAATTACATTTACGCTCATAACTCTTTACTCTGCTGTGCTGTGTTACAATCAACACTTTATTTTATTTGAGGGAACACTATTGGGGTCTTATGCATAAAGCCATTATACACTTTATTGAAATGGTGACTAACAACCTCTCGCTTATTTTCAATACGTATTTGTCAACATTGTTTTTCTCATTCTCTTTGATAGAATGTATCAATGAAAAGAAAGGCTTTTGAATTGCAGTGATATCAGGTGTCATATCATGTTTTAGGGGGACACAATGCTTTGTTTGTTTATGTTGGTGTTCTGGGTTTTAAAAAGTTGCAGACAGAGAAATTAAAAAGTTAAGATGTGATGTTCTACTGTAACATGTTGTTACTTAAAGCTACAATTCTTTGAAATAATAACAAAGGGGCACCCCACCTCTGTTTTGGTAAAAATCTGAGGGATGGGCCTGGAGAAGTGTTACCACTCTCAAATTCATAGACAGAGCTATGGATGCAAGGACTGACTATCCCATGATATAAATATTCTAGTTTTTGCCATGTTTTGAGGCTATAAAGTGTTTTTTAAATATATTTGTCTTTGTTTACAAACATCGGAGCAAAACAAGCTACATTATATTTTGGATTCTGATGGGGTTGAACTCATGATGCGTTTATAAGTAAAAATGTTCAAGAATCAATGGCATATATATCATTAATTCGCAAGTCCAAAAATTGATATTGCAACTAAGGATTCTAGCTTTAACCTCCATCATGGGTTTATATACTTTGTGTCCATGTGTCTGCCCTGACTACCTGTGGCTATCAGAGCAATATGTGTTCAAAGCATGCATAGAATGTCAGGACTTGAAACTAAATAAACATGAACCTAATGCAACTGAGAGACCAAGGCCTCAATGTTTTTATTTCTCTCCCTTTGCCCAAAAATGTATAATTGACCAAAAGTAAAATTTCAGATGAATGACACCAGCTTATCCATTTAGGATGCGCTCTCAGAATGAATGTCTGTGACCCTCCACTCCCCGTTTGTTCTCCATGCCTTTGAGATGGCATACGACGGGCACAAATGAAAATAGCCACTGATCACCCATCATATAGGGTGCCTATTTTAAGAGGCATACGCATGATCCTTGCAAATACAGATGATAGCCCGGGTTACAGAGGCTATATTAGTCTAAACATGGTGGGGTATTTACCCAATGATAGCAGTGCCTCTACACTAGAGACCTTAAAATAAAAGAGCTGAGTCGTCGTAATAAATTACGGGGAGCCCGTTTGCTGTGTGACAGTCACATCCTGTTGCTGGCTCCTCCCCTTCTTGTGGACAGGGCAGAGAAAGTGGTGTCGTTTTTAGCATGTGCCTCTTGTCTTGTCAATCTGAACCAAGGAGAAATAATGGCTTCCCATACTGTGCCAAATCGAGCTCCTTTGCCAGGGCCACTGACAGCGTCACTGCCCACCACTGCTCTGGGGAATTTACGTAGCTGGCCACATTTCAAAATGGGCCAGAGGAAGCCAAGGCCTCCACTGCTATTTTAATGATGAACAACGCTTCACTAATGTCAGATCTATCAACAGTCGTTACTGTGTGTATGGTAGAGGAATTAAAACGATAGTTCAAGAGGAATTTTCTCACCTCCAGAAAATTAGTTGACTCCAAACACTGATGCATTATTGGTCACTTTTCAGAACATGCTCTTTATTAAAGACACAATCTATAAGTTTCCAACAAATCTCCTTTATGGTTTTAGTAATACTGTACTTGCTATACATCATGTCAAATCTTCCCTGTGTAGGGAAAATTTTGCTACGTTTTCCTGACTCCATACCCATTCTCAAGGAGGATCCTCTTCCTCTTCTGCCAATGTCAAGTGGCTGCAGAATTGCTTCACTATTTATGGAGTTCCCCACAAATTGTTATAGGAAGTGACAGTGTGTTTTTGGGCCTAATCATTCCTCTCTTCCTGTCAAATTTTCCTGGAAGGGCTACCAGGTCATTCCCACCTTTATCTGCACATCACATATATGTAGACCTCCCTTTAACTGATTCAGTTGGACTCTTCCACCTGAAGAGAGCATACATTATAAAGGATGTGAAAAGTGTAATGCTTTTTTGTGCTTTACCAAAATGACATATAAATATGTATAAAGCTCATTCTTGCAGTTTCTGTGACCGTGAGCTGTTCTAAAGGGACATTTTGTCTGCTCCACCAAGATCTGAGCAAGATGTCAAATGAAAATCAGGAGATGTAACAGAAAATACTTGAGCTTGGCTGTACAAAGATGGACACGTGGTTTGTTGTGTGCTGTTAGAGGGACCTTGAGGAAGCTCCGGTGGGCCACCTGGTGTTCAGTAGTTTGCTGAAGAAGCCACATACCGGCCTTCACAATGAGTTAGGCCATTCACAATGAGTTAGCCCTTCACAATGAGTTAGCCCTTCACAATGAGTTAGGCCTTCACAATGAGTTAGGCATACACAATGAGTTAGGCCATACACAATGAGTTAGGCCATTCACAATGAGTTAGGCCATTCACAATGAGTTAGGCCTACATAATGAGTTAGGCTTTCACACCAAGTTAGGCCTAGACAATGAGTTAGGCCTACACAATGATTTAGGCCTACACAATGAGTTAGGCCTACACAATGAGTTAGGCCTCGACAATGAGTTAGGTCTTTAACACTGAGTTAGGCCTACACAATGAGTTAGGCCTACACAATGAGTTAGGCCTACACAATGAGTTAAGTCTACACAATGAGTTAGGCCTACACAATGAGTTAGGCCTACACAATGAGTTAGGCCTACACACTGAGTTTGGCCTACACACAGAGTTAGGCCTAACTTTAGGCCTTAACACCGAGTTAGGCTTACACAATGAGTTAGGCCTACACACCGAGTTAGGCCTACCTTTAGGCCTTAAATCTGAGTTAGGCCTGAACACTGAGTTAGGCTTTCACACTGAGTTAGGCCTACATAATTTGTTAGGCCTAACTTTAGGCCTTCACAATGAGTTAGGCCTACACGATGAGTTAGGCTTTCACAATGAGTTAGGCCTCATTTTACGTCCTAACTTTTTAGTCCTAACTTTAGGCCTTCACACTGAGTTAGGGTTACACAATGAGTTAGGCTTTCACACTGAGTTAGGCCTACACACTGAGTTAGGTTCTTCACAATGAGTTAGGCCTACACACTGAGTTAGGCCTACACAATGAGTTAGGCTTTCACACTGAGTTAGGCCAACACAATGAGTTAGGTCAACACAATGAGTTAGGCTAACACAATGAGTCAGGCCAACACAATGAGTTAGGTCCTACTACAATGAGTTAGGCCTACACACTGAGTCAGGCCTACACACTGAGTTAGGAGTTTCACACTAAGTTAGGTCTTTAATAGACCTACACAATGAGTTAGGCCTAACTTTAGGCCTTCACACTGAGTTAGGCCTTAACACCGAGTTAGGCCTTAACACCAAGTTAGGCCTTAACACTGAGTTAGGCTTTCACACTGAGTTAGGCCTTCATACTGAGTTAGGCCTTCATACTGAGTTAGGCCTACACACTTAGTGAGGCCTACATAATTTGTTAGGCCTACCTTTAGGCCTTCACAATGAGTTAGGCCTACACAATGAGTTAGGCCTCATTTTAGGCCTTCACAATGAGTTAGTCCTAACTTTAGGCCTTCACACTGAGTTAGGGTTACACACTGAGTTAGGCCTACACAATGAGTTAGGCTTTCACACTGAGTTAGGCCAACACAATGAGTTAGGTCCTACACAATGAGTTAGGTCCCACACACTGAGTTAGGCCTACACACTGAGTTAGGTCCTTCACACTGAGTTAGGTCCTTCACAATGAGTTAGGCCTACACACTGAGTTAGGCCTACACAATGAGTTAGGCTTTCATACTGAGTTAGGCCAACACAATGAGTTAGGTCCTACTACAATGAGTTAGGCCTACACACTGAGTTAGGCCTTAACACCAAGTTAGGCCTTAACACCTGAGTTAGGCTTTCACAATGAGTTAGGCTTTCACACTGAGTTTGGCCTACACACCGAGTTAGGCCTTAACACCAAGTTAGGCCTTAACACCGAGTTAGGCTTACACAATGAGTTAGGCTTTCACACTGAGTTAGGCCTTCATACTGAGTTAGGCCTACACACATGGTGAGGCCTACATAATTTGTTAGGCCTAACTTTAGGCCTTCACAATGAGTTAGGCCTACACAATGAGTTAGGCTTTCACAATGAGTTAGGCCTAATTGTAGGCCTTTACAATGAGTTAGGCTTTCACACTGAGTTAGGCCTTCATACTGAGTTAGGCCTACACACTGAGTTAGGCCTACACACTGAGTTAGGCCTAACTTTAGGCCTTCACACTGAGTTAGGCCTACACAATGAGTTAGGCTTTCACAATGAGTTAGGCCTAGACAATGAGTTAGGTCTTTAACACTGAGTTAGGCCTACACAATGAGTTAGGCCTACACACTGAGTTTGGCCTACACACAGAGTTAGGCCTAACTTTAGGCCTTAACACCGAGTTAGGTTTACACAATGAGTTAGGCCTACACACCGAGTTAGGCCTACCTTTAGGCCTTAAATCTGAGTTAGGCTTTCACACTGAGTTAGGCTTTCACACTGAGTTAGGCCTTCATACTGAGTTAGGCCTACACACTGAGTGAGGCTTACACACTGAGTTAGGCCTACATAATGAGTTAGGCCTAACTTTAGGCCTTCACACTGAGTTAGGCCTACACAATGAGTTAGGCTTTCACAATGAGTTAGGCCTAATTTTAGGCCTTCACAATGAGTTAGTCCAAACTGTAGGTCTTCACACTGAGTTAGGGCTACACACTGAGTTAGGCCTACACAATGAGTTAGGCTTTCACACTGAGTTAGGCCTTCACACTGAGTTAGGCCTACACAATGAGTTAGGCCTTCACACAGAGTTAGGCATGCACAATGAGTTAGGCCTACATAATGAGTTAGGCCTACACACCGAGTTAGGCCTAACTTTAGGCCTTAACACAGAGTTAGGCCTACACAGTGAGTTAGGCCTAACTTTAGGCCTTAACACAGAGTTAGGCTTTCACAATGAGTTAGGCCTAATTTTAGGCCTTCACAATGAGTTAGTCCTAACTTTAGGTCTTCACACTGAGTTAGGCCTACACACCGAGTTAGGCCTAACTTTAGGCCTTAACACAGAGTTAGGCCTACACAATGAGTTAGGCCTACACACTGAGTTAGGCGTACACAATGAGTTAGGTCCTACACAATGAGTTAGGTCCCACACACTGAGTTAGGCCTACACACTGAGTTTGGTCCTTCACACTGAGTTAGGTCCTTCACACTGAGTTAGGTCCTTCACAATGAGTTAGGCATACACACTGAGTTAGGCCTTCACACTGAGTTAGGCCTACACAATGAGTTAGGCCTTCACACAGAGTTAGGCCTGCACAATGAGTTAGGCCTACATAATGAGTTAGGCCTACACACCGAGTTAGGCCTAACTTTAGGCCTTAACACAGAGTTAGGCCTACACAGTGAGTTAGGCCTAAATTTAGGCCTTCACACTGAGTTAGGCTTACACAATGAGTTAGGCTTTCACAATGAGTTAGGCCTAATTTTAGGCCTTCACAATGAGTTAGTCCTAACTTTAGGTCTTCACACTGAGTTAGGCCTACACACCGAGTTAGGCCTAACTTTAGGCCTTAACACAGAGTTAGGCCTACACAATGAGTTAGGCCTACATAATGAGTTAGGCCTTCACACTGAGTTAGGCGTACACAATGAGTTAGGCCTTCACACAGAGTTAGGCCTGCACAATGAGTTAGGCCTACATAATGAGTTAGGCCTACACAATGAGTTAGGCCTTAACACCGAGTTAGGCCTTAACACCGAGTTAGGCCTTAACACCGAGTTAGGCTTTCACACTGAGTTAGGCCTTCATACTGAGTCGGCCTTCATACTGAGTTAGGCCTACACACTTAGTGAGGCCTACATAATTTGTTAGGCCTAACTTTAGGCCTTCACAATGAGTTAGGCCTACACAATGAGTTAGGCTTTCACAATGAGTTAGGCCTAATTTTAGGCCTTCACAATGAGTTAGGTTTTCACACTGAGTTAGGCCTTCACACTGAGTTAGGCGTACACAATGAGTTAGGCCTTCACACAGAGTTAGGCCTACACAATGAGTTAGGCCTTCACAATGAGTTAGGCTTTCACACTGAGTTAGGCCTTCATACTGAGTTAGGCCTTCACACTGAGTTAGGCCTACACAATGAGTTAGGCTTTCACAATGAGTTAGGCCTAATTTTAGGCCTTCACAATGAGTTAGTCCTAACTTTAGGTCTTCACACTGAGTTAGGGCTACACACTGAGTTAGGCCAACACAATGAGTTAGGTCCTACACAATGAGTTAGGTCCCACACACTGAGTTAGGCCTACACACTGAGTTAGGTCCTTCACACTGAGTTAGGTTCTTCACACTGAGTTAGGTCCTTCACAATGAGTTAGGCCTACACACTGAGTTAGGCCTACACAATGAGTTAGGCCTTCACACAGAGTTGGGCCTGCACAATGAGTTAGGCCTACATAATGAGTTAGGCCTACACAATGAGTTAGGCCTTCACACAGAGTTGGGCCTGCACAATGAGTTAGGCCTACATAATGAGTTAGGCCTTCACACTGAGTTAGGCGTACACAATGAGTTAGGCCTTCACACAGAGTTAGGCCTGCACAATGAGTTAGGCCTACATAATGAGTTAGGCCTACACACCGAGTTAGGCCTAACTTTAGGCCTTAACACAGAGTTAGGCCTACACAATGAGTTAGGCCTACATAATGAGTTAGGCTTTCACACTGAGTTAGGCCTACACACCAAGTTATGCCTAACTTTAGGCCTTAACACTGAGTTAGGCCTACACACTGAGTTAGGCCTAACTTTAGGCCTTCACACTGAGTTAGGCCTACACAATGAGTTAGGCTTTCACAATGAGTTAGGCCTAGACAATGAGTTAGGTCTTTAACACTGAGTTAGGCCTACACAATGAGTTAGGCCTACACACTGAGTTAGGCCTACACACAGAGTTAGGCCTAGACAATGATTTAGGCCTTAACACCGAGTTAGGCTTACACAATGAGTTAGGCCTACACACCGAGTTAGGCCTACCTTTAGGCCTTAAATCTGAGTTAGGCTTTCACACTGAGTTAGGCTTTCACACTGAGTTAGGCTTTCACACTGAGTTAGGCCTACATAATGAGTTAGGCCTAACTTTAGGCCTTCACACTGAGTTAGGCCTACACAATGAGTTAGGCTTTCACAATGAGTTAGGCCTAATTTTAGGCCTTCACAATGAGTTAGTCCTAACTTTAGGTCTTCACACTGAGTTAGGCCTACACACCGAGTTAGGCCTACACAATGAGTTAGGCTTTCACACTGAGTTAGGCCTTCACACTGAGTTAGGCCTACACAATGAGTTAGGCCTTCACACAGAGTTAGGCCTGCACAATGAGTTAGGCCTACATAATGAGTTAGGCCTACACACGAGTTAGGCCTAACTTTAGGCCTTAACACAGAGTTAGGCCTACACAGTGTTAGGCCTAATCAGAGTTAGGCCTGCACAATGAGTTAGGCCTACATAATGAGTTAGGCCTACACACCGAGTTAGGCCTAACTTTAGGCCTTAACACAGAGTTAGGCCTACACAATGAGTTAGGCCTACATAATGAGTTAGGCTTTCACACTGAGTTAGGCCTACACACCAAGTTATGCCTAACTTTAGGCCTTAACACTGAGTTAGGCTTACACAATGAGTTAGGCTTTCACACTGAGTTAGGTCTACACAGTGAGTTAGGTCTACACAATGAGCTAGACCTACACAATGAGTTAGGTCTTCAACACTGAGTTAGGCCTACACAATGAGTTAGGCCTACACAATGAGTTAGGCCTATCTTTAGGCCTTCACACTGAGTTAGGCCAACACAATGAGTTAGGTCCTACACAATGAGTTATGTCCTACACAATGAGTTAGGTCCTACACAGAGTTAGGTCCTTCACACAGAGTTAGGTCCTTCACACTGAGTTAGGTCCTTCACAATGAGTTAGGCTTTCACAATGAGTTAGGCCTAATTTTAGGCCTTCACAATGAGTTAGTCCTAACTTTAGGTCTTCACACTGAGTTAGGGCTACACACTGAGTTAGGCCAACACAATGAGTTAGGTCCTACACAATGAGTTAGGTCCCACACACTGAGTTAGGCCTACACACTGAGTTAGGTCCTTCACACTGAGTTAGGTCCTTCACACTGAGTTAGGTCCTTCACAATGAGTTAGGCCTACACACTGAGTTAGGCCTACACAATGAGTTAGGCCTTCACACAGAGTTAGGCCTGCACAATGAGTTAGGCCTACATAATGAGTTAGGCATACACACCGAGTTAGGCCTAACTTTAGGCCTTAACACAGAGTTAGGCCTACACAATGAGTTAGGCCTACATAATGAGTTAGGCCTTCACACTGAGTTAGGCCTTCACACAGAGTTAGGCCTGCACAATGAGTTAGGCCTACATAATGAGTTAGGCTTTCACACTGAGTTAGGCCTACACACCAAGTTAGGCCTAACTTTAGGCCTTAACACTGAGTTAGTCCTAACTTTAGGTCTTCACACTGAGTTAGGGCTACACACTGAGTTAGGCCAACACAATGAGTTAGGTCCTACACAATGAGTTAGGTCCCACACACTGAGTTAGGCCTACACACTGAGTTAGGTCCTTCACACTGAGTTAGGTCCTTCACACTGAGTTAGGTCCTTCACAATGAGTTAGGCCTACACACTGAGTTAGGCCTACACAATGAGTTAGGCCTTCACACAGAGTTAGGCCTGCACAATGAGTTAGGCCTACATAATGAGTTAGGCATACACACCGAGTTAGGCCTAACTTTAGGCCTTAACACAGATTTAGGCCTACACAATGAGTTAGGCCTACATAATGAGTTAGGCCTTCACACTGAGTTAGGCGTACACAATGAGTTAGGCCTTCACACAGAGTTAGGCCTGCACAATGAGTTAGGCCTACATAATGAGTTAGGCCTACACAATGAGTTAGGCCTTCACACAGAGTTAGGCCTGCACAATGAGTTAGGCCTACATAATGAGTTAGGCCTACACACCGAGTTAGGCCTAACTTTAGGCCTTAACACAGAGTTAGGCCTACACAATGAGTTAGGCCTACATAATGAGTTAGGCTTTCACACTGAGTTAGGCCTACACACAAAGTTAGGCCTAACTTTAGGCCTTAACACTGAGTTAGGCTTACACAATGAGTTAGGCTTTCACACTGAGTTAGGTCTACACAGTGAGTTAGGTCTACACAATGAGCTAGACCTAGACAATGAGTTAGGTCTTCAACACTGAGTTAGGCCTACACAATGAGTTAGGCCTACACAATGAGTTAGGCCTATCTTTAGGCCTTCACACTGAGTTAGGCCAATACAATGAGTTAGGCCAACACAATGAGTTAGGCCAACACAATGAGTTAGGTCCTACACAATGAGTTATGTCCTACACAATGAGTTAGGTCCTACACAGAGTTAGGTCCTTCACACAGAGTTAGGTCCTTCACACTGAGTTAGGTCCTTCACACAGAGTTAGGCTTTCACACGAGTTAGGCCTTCACACTGAGTTAGGCCAACACAATGAGTTAGGCCTACACACTGAGTTAGGTTCTTCACAATGAGTTAGGCCTACACACTGAGTTAGGCTTACACAATGAGCTAGGCTTTCCCACTGAGTTTGGCCTACACACCGAGTTAGGCCTTAACACCAAGTTAGGCCTTAACACCAAGTTATGCCTTAACACCGACTTAGGCTTACACAATGAGCTAGGCTTTCCCACTGAGTTTGGCCTACACACAGAGTTAGGCCTTAACACCAAGTTAGGCCTTAACACCAAGTTAGGCCTTAACACCGAGTTAGGCTTACACAATGAGTTAGGCTTTCACACTGAGTTTGGCCTACACACCGAGTTAGGCCGTATCACCGAGTTAGGCTTACACAATGAGTTATGCTTTCACACTGAGTTTGGCCTACACACCGAGTTAGGCCTTAACACCAAGTTAGGCCTTAACACTGAGTTAGGCTTTCACACTGAGTTAGGCCTTCATACTGAGTTAGGCCTTCATACTGAGTTAGGCCTACACACTTAGTGAGGCCTACATAATTTGTTAGGCCTACCTTTAGGCCTTCACAATGAGTTAGGCCTACACAATGAGTTAGGCCTACACAATGAGTTAGGCTTTCACAATGAGTTAGGCCTAATTTTAGGCCTTCACAATGAGTTAGGCTTTCACACTGAGTTAGGCCTTCATACTGAGTTAGGCCTACACACTGAGTTAGGCCTACACACTGAGTTAGGCCTACATAATGAGTTAGGCCTAACTTTAGGCCTTCACACTGAGTTAGGCCTACACAATGAGTTAGGCCTAATTTTAGGCCTTCACAATGAGTTAGTCCTAACTTTAGGTCTTCACACTGAGTTAGGCCTACACAATGAGTTAGGCTTTCACACTGAGTTAGGCCAACACAATGAGTTAGGTCCTACACAATGAGTTAGGTCCCACACACTGAGTTAGGCCTACACACTGAGTTAGGTCCTTCACACTGAGTTAGGTCCTTCACACTGAGTTAGGTCCTTCACAATGAGTTAGGCCTACACACTGAGTTAGGCCTACACAATGAGTTAGGCTTTCACACTGAGTTAGGCCTTCACACTGAGTTAGGCGTACACAATGAGTTAGGCCTTCACACAGAGTTAGGCCTGCACAATGAGTTAGGCCTACATAATGAGTTAGGCCTACACACCGAGTTAGGCCTAACTTTAGGCCTTAACACAGAGTTAGGCCTACACAATGAGTTAGGCCTACATAATGAGTTAGGCTTTCACACTGAGTTAGGCCTACACACCAAGTTATGCCTAACTTTAGGCCTTAACACTGAGTTAGGCTTACACAATGAGTTAGGCTTTCACACTGAGTTAGGTCTACACAGTGAGTTAGGTCTACACAATGAGCTAGACCTACACAATGAGTTAGGTCTTCAACACTGAGTTAGGCCTACACAATGAGTTAGGCCTACACAATGAGTTAGGCCTATCTTTAGGCCTTCACACTGAGTTAGGCCAACACAATGAGTTAGGTCCTACACAATGAGTTATGTCCTACACAATGAGTTAGGTCCTACACAGAGTTAGGTCCTTCACACAGAGTTAGGTCCTTCACACTGAGTTAGGTCCTTCACAATGAGTTAGGCTTTCACAATGAGTTAGGCCTAATTTTAGGCCTTCACAATGAGTTAGTCCTAACTTTAGGTCTTCACACTGAGTTAGGGCTACACACTGAGTTAGGCCAACACAATGAGTTAGGTCCTACACAATGAGTTAGGTCCACACACTGAGTTAGGCCTACACACTGAGTTAGGTCCTTCACACTGAGTTAGGTCCTTCACACTGAGTTAGGTCCTTCACAATGAGTTAGGCTTTCACACTGAGTTAGGCTTTCACACTGAGTTAGGCTTTCACACTGAGTTAGGCCTTCATACTGAGTTAGGCCTACACACTGAGTGAGGCTTACACACCGAGTTAGGCCTAACATTAGGCCTTAACACAGAGTTAGGCCTACACAATGAGTTAGGCCTACATAATGAGTTAGGCCTTCACACTGAGTTAGGCGTACACAATGAGTTAGGCCTAGACAATGAGTTAGGTCTTTAACACCGAGTTAGGCTTACACAATGAGTTAGGCCTACACACCGAGTTAGGCCTACCTTTAGGCCTTAACACTGAGTTAGTCCTAACTTTAGGTCTTCACACTGAGTTAGGGCTACACACTGAGTTAGGCCAACACAATGAGTTAGGTCCTACACAATGAGTTAGGTCCCACACACTGAGTTAGGCCTACACACTGAGTTAGGTCCTTCACACTGAGTTAGGTCCTTCACACTGAGTTAGGTCCTTCACAATGAGTTAGGCCTACACACTGAGTTAGGCCTACACAATGAGTTAGGCCTTCACACAGAGTTAGGCCTGCACAATGAGTTAGGCCTACATAATGAGTTAGGCATACACACCGAGTTAGGCCTAACTTTAGGCCTTAACACAGAGTTAGGCCTACACAATGAGTTAGGCCTACATAATGAGTTAGGCCTTCACACTGAGTTAGGCGTACACAATGAGTTAGGCCTTCACACAGAGTTAGGGCACAATGAGTTAGGCCTACATAATGAGTTAGGCCTACAATGAGTTAGGCTTTCACACTGAGTTAGGCCTTCACACTGAGTTAGGCGTACACAATGAGATGCAAGTGGCTGTTCCACTGGTTGTCATAAGGTGTATGCACCAATTTGTAAGTCGCTCTGGATAGGCCTAAATGACTTAAATGTAAATGTAAATGTAGTTAGGCCTTCACACAGAGTTAGGCCTGCACAATGAGTTAGGCCTACATAATGAGTTAGGCCTACACACCGAGTTAGGCCTAACTTTAGGCCTTAACACAGAGTTAGGCCTACACAATGAGTTAGGCCTACATAATGAGTTAGGCTTTCACACTGAGTTAGGCCTACACACAAAGTTAGGCCTAACTTTAGGCCTTAACACTGAGTTAGGCTTACACAATGAGTTAGGCTTTCACACTGAGTTAGGTCTACACAGTGAGTTAGGTCTACACAATGAGCTAGACCTAGACAATGAGTTAGGTCTTCAACACTGAGTTAGGCCTACACAATGAGTTAGGCCTATCTTTAGGCCTTCACACTGAGTTAGGCCAATACAATGAGTTAGGCCAACACAATGAGTTAGGCCAACACAATGAGTTAGGTCCTACACAATGAGTTATGTCCTACACAATGAGTTAGGTCCTACACAGAGTTAGGTCCTTCACACTGAGTTAGGTCCTTCACACAGAGTTAGGCTTTCACACGAAGTTAGGCCTTCACACTGAGTTAGGCCAACACAATGAGTTAGGCCTACACACTGAGTTAGGTTCTTCACAATGAGTTAGGCCTACACACTGAGTTAGGCTTACACAATGAGCTAGGCTTTCCCACTGAGTTTGGCCTACACACCGAGTTAGGCCTTAACACCAAGTTAGGCCTTAACACCAAGTTAGTCCTTAACACCAAGTTATGCCTTAACACCGAGTTAGGCTTACACAATGAGCTAGGCTTTCCCACTGAGTTTGGCCTACACACCGAGTTAGGCCTTAACACCAAGTTAGGCCTTAACACCAAGTTAGGCCTTAACACCAAGTTAGGCCTTAACACCGAGTTAGGCTTACACAATGAGCTAGGCTTTCCCACTGAGTTTGGCCTACACACCGAGTTAGGCCTTAACACCAAGTTAGGCCTTAACACCGAGTTAGGCTTACACAATGAGCTAGGCTTTCACACTGAGTTTGGCCTACACACAGAGTTAGGCCTTAACACCGAGTTAGGCCTTAACACCGAGTTAGGCCTTAACACTGAGTTAGGCTTTCACACTGAGTTAGGCCTTCATACTGAGTCGGCCTTCATACTGAGTTAGGCCTACACACTTAGTGAGGCCTACATAATTTGTTAGGCCTACCTTTAGGCCTTCAAAATGAGTTAGGCCTACACAATGAGTTAGGCCTACACAATGAGTTAGGCTTTCACAATGAGTTAGGCCTCATTTTAGGCCTTCACAATGAGTTAGGCTTTCACACTGAGTTAGGCCTTCATACTGAGTTAGGCCTACACACTGAGTTAGGCCTACACACTGAGTTAGGCCTACATAATGAGTTAGGCCTAACTTTAGGCCTTCACACTGAGTTAGGCCTACACAATGAGTTAGGCCTAATTTTAGGCCTTCACAATGAGTTAGTCCTAACTTTAGGTCTTCACACTGAGTTAGGCCTACACAATGAGTTAGGCTTTCACACTGAGTTAGGCCAACACAATGAGTTAGGTCCTACACAATGAGTTAGGTCCCACACACTGAGTTAGGCCTACACACTGAGTTAGGTCCTTCACACTGAGTTAGGTCCTTCACACTGAGTTAGGTCCTTCACAATGAGTTAGGCCTACACACTGAGTTAGGCCTACACAATGAGTTAGGCTTTCACACTGAGTTAGGCCTTCACACTGAGTTAGGCGTACACAATGAGTTAGGCCTTCACACAGAGTTAGGCCTGCACAATGAGTTAGGCCTACATAATGAGTTAGGCCTACACACCGAGTTAGGTCCTTCACACTGAGTTAGGTCCTTCACACTGAGTTAGGTCCTTCACAATGAGTTAGGCCTACACACTGAGTTAGGCCTACACAATGAGTTAGGCTTTCACACTGAGTTAGGCCTTCACACTGAGTTAGGCTTACACAATGAGTTTGGCCTACACACAGAGTTAGGCCTTAACACCAAGTTAGGCCTTAACACCGAGTTAGGCCTTAACACCAAGTTAGGCCTTAACACCGAGTTAGGCTTACACAATGAGCTAGGCTTTCACACTGAGTTTGGCCTACACACCGAGTTAGGCCTTAACACCAAGTTAGGCCTTAACACCGAGTTAGGCTTACACAATGAGTTAGGCTTTCACACTGAGTTTGGCCTACACACCGAGTTAGGCCTTAACACCGAGTTAGGCCTTAACACCGAGTTAGGCCTTAACACTGAGTTAGGCTTTCACACTGAGTTAGGCCTTCATACTGAGTCGGCCTTCATACTGAGTTAGGCCTACACACTTAGTGAGGCCTACATAATTTGTTAGGCCTAACTTTAGGCCTTCAAAATGAGTTAGGCCTACACAATGAGTTAGGCCTACACAATGAGTTAGGCTTTCACAATGAGTTAGGCCTAATTTTAGGCCTTCACAATGAGTTAGGCTTTCACACTGAGTTAGGCCTTCATACTGAGTTAGGCCTACACACTGAGTTAGGCCTACACACTGAGTTAGGCCTACATAATGAGTTAGGCCTAACTTTAGGCCTTCACACTGAGTTAGGCCTACACAATGAGTTAGGCCTAATTTTAGGCCTTCACAATGAGTTAGTCCTAACTTTAGGTCTTCACACTGAGTTAGGCCTACACAATGAGTTAGGCTTTCACACTGAGTTAGGCCAACACAATGAGTTAGGTCCTACACAATGAGTTAGGTCCCACACACTGAGTTAGGCCTACACACTGAGTTAGGTCCTTCACACTGAGTTAGGTCCTTCACACTGAGTTAGGTCCTTCACAATGAGTTAGGCCTACACACTGAGTTAGGCCTACACAATGAGTTAGGCTTTCACACTGAGTTAGGCCTTCACACTGAGTTAGGCGTACACAATGAGTTAGGCCTTCACACAGAGTTAGGCCTGCACAATGAGTTAGGCCTACATAATGAGTTAGGCCTACACACCGAGTTAGGTCCTTCACACTGAGTTAGGTCCTTCACACTGAGTTAGGTCCTTCACAATGAGTTAGGCCTACACACTGAGTTAGGCCTACACAATGAGTTAGGCTTTCACACTGAGTTAGGCCTTCACACTGAGTTAGGCGTACACAATGAGTTAGGCCTTCACACAGAGTTAGGCCTGCACAATGAGTTAGGCCTACATAATGAGTTAGGCCTACACACCGAGTTAGGCCTAACTTTAGGCCTTAACACAGAGTTAGGCCTACACAATGAGTTAGGCCTACATAATGAGTTAGGCTTTCACACTGAGTTAGGCCTACACACCAAGTTAGGCCTAACTTTAGGCCTTAACACTGAGTTAGGCTTACACAATGAGTTAGGCTTTCACACTGAGTTAGGTCTACACAGTGAGTTAGGTCTACACAATGAGCTAGGCCTCGACAATGAGTTAGGTCTTCAACACTGAGTTAGGCCTACACAATGAGTTAGGCTTTCACACTGAGTTTGGCCTACACACCGAGTTATGCCTAACTTTAGGCCTTCACACTGAGTTTTGCCAATACAATGAGTTAGGCCAACACAATGAGTTAGGTCCTACACAATGAGTTAGGTCCTACACAATGAGTTAGGTCCTTCACACAGAGTTAGGTCCTTCACACTGAGTTAGGTCCTTCACACAGAGTTAGGCTTTCACACGAAGTTAGGCCTTCACACTGAGTTAGGCCAACACAATGAGTTAGGTCCTACACAATGAGTTAGGTCCTTCACCCTGAGATAGGCCTTCACACTGAGTTAGGCCTTCACACTGTTAGGCCAACACACTGAGTTAGGCCTACACAATGAGTTAGGCCTACACACTGAGTTAGGTTCTTCACAATGAGTTAGGTCCTTCACCCTGAGATAGGCCTACACAATGAGTTAGGCCTACACACTGAGTTAGGTTCTTCACAATGAGTTAGTCCTACACACTGAGTTAGGCCTACACACTGAGTTAGGAGTTTCACACTAAGTTAGGTCTTTAATAGACCTACACAATGAGTTAGGCCTAACTTTAGGCCTTCACACTGAGTAAGGCCTTAACACTGAGTTAGGCCTAACTTTAGCTCTTCACACTGAGTTAGGTCTTCACACTGAGTTAGGCCTAACTTTAGCTCTTCACACTGAGTTAGGTCTTCACACTGAGTTAGGCCTACACAATGACTGAGCTCACTCACACTGAATTAGGCCTACACAATGAGTTTGGTCCTTCACCCTGAGATAGGCCTTCACACTGAGTTAGGCCTTCACACTGTTAAGCCAACACACGGAGTTAGGCCTACACAATGAGTTAGGCCTACACAATGACTGAGCTCACTCACACTGAGTTAGGCCTACACAATGAGTTAGGTCCTTCGCACTGAGTTAGGCTTTCACCCTGAGATAGGCTTGCACCCTGAGTTAGGCCTTCACACTGAGTTAGGCTGACACACTGAGTTGGGCCTAAATTTAGACCTTCATGCTGAGTTAGGGCTTCACACTGAGTTAGGCCTAACTTTAGCTCTTCACACTGAGTTAGGACTTCACACTGAGTTAGGTCTTCACACTGAGTTAGGCCAAACTTTAGTTCTTCACACTGAGTTAGGACTTCACACTGAGTTAGGCCTAACTTTAGCTCTTCACACTGAGTTAGGACTTCACACTGAGTTAGGCCTAACTTTAGCTCTTCACACTGAGTTAGGACTTCACACTGAGTTAGGCCTAACTTTAGCTCTTCACACTGAGTTAGGACTTCACACTGAGTTAGGCCTAACTTTAGCTCTTCACACTGAGTTAGGACTTCACACTGAGTTAGGACTTCACACTGAGTTAGGCCTACACAGCCTTTATTTTGTTTTCAACTGGTGAACAATCACTAGCCTTTGTGTCCATGTGCTATTTTGTTTTCCACTGTTACTCCTGGGCTAGGAGGTGCTCAGTGCTGGCTTAATCATTGCATGTGTGTGGTAGTGCAGTCATTTTCTTTAATGTGGCTAAGCGTTTGTTCAGGAGCTGAAATAAGGAATTACACCAAGGACATGTTATATCGCCTGTATACTCCACTGAAACCAGTCCAATGTGTTTTTAGCTTATGCCAAACTTGCTTCAAAGTTTTCAGCCAGGAGAGGTGACAGAAGTTATACAAATTTTAACACAGTCAAAACCAATGTATCCTGTTCCAAGGCTCTATGAGGTGCCAGAGGTGAATCCTACTTACGTCAAACCTCAACCATCTCAGGGCCAGCACCAGTGTTTCCTTGCCACAGGGTAACCCTGGCGTACCACATCAGCGGCACCCAATCACAGGGCTGGCGAGGTGGGCTCGAGGGAAGCTGAGAGTCGCGTGCCAGGAATGCAGGGGGACAAGGGTACATCCATCAGGAAGCTCAGCAGCATGGATTAAAGAAGGAAGGGGGGAGAGTTGGATTTTTGATCAGTGATATTGTTATTGTTCAGGGTGGGGGGGGGAAGAAGGGAAGTGGAGGGGATTTTGATCAGTGATATCGTTATTGTTCAGGGTGGGGGAGGGGGGGATTTTGATCAGTGATATCGTTATTGTTCAGGGTGGGGGGAAGGGGGAAGGGTTGTATTTTTGACCAGTGTTATTGTTTGGGGGAGGGGGGGTCATAAAGTGTGTGTCTATCTAATAAAAGTTTATTGGTTGCATATTCAGTTTAGCACACGTTATAGCAGGTGCAACAGTATAATGTCAAATAAGTTCACAAATAATCAAATATTTTAATTAAAAAGCAACAAGAAATGTCAGAATGAACCAATTAAATAGACAGTACAAAACCCCATGGAAAAATTGATAGAATTGCAGGAAATTAGCTTCCGGACAAGAGTCATGACTAGAATACAGTATATACATGTACAAGTGGGTAAAACACCATTTAAACATGATTAAAATGAGGAGTGTTCCATCTCTATGTACATACTGTAGGGCAGCAGTCTCTAAGGTGCAGCAGGGTATAGTACCGCGTGGTAGCCGGCTAGTGACAGTGTCTGAGGTTCAGGGCAACATGCAGAGAGAGGCCAGCTAGTGGTGACTGTTTAACAGTCTGATGGCCTGGAGATAGAAGCTGTTTTTCAGTCTCTCTTTACCACAAGTGTCCCACCCCCAGCTTTGATGCACCTGTACTGTCTCCACCTTCTAGATGGCAGCGGGGTGAACAGGCTGTGGCTCGGGTGGCTGAGGTCCTTGATGATCTTCTTGGCCTTCCTGTGACACCGGGTGTTGTAGATGTCCTGGAGGGCAGGCAGTGTGTCCCCGATGATGCGTTGGGCTGACCACTACGGTTGCAGGCGGTTCAATCGCCATGCCAGGCTGTAATGCAACCCAACAGGATGCTCTCAATGGTGCATCAGTGGAAGTTGGTGAGGGTCTTAGGTGCCAAGCTGGATTTTTACAGCCTCCTGAGGTTGAAGCGGCACTGTTGCGCCTTCTTCACCACGTTGTCCGTGTGAAAGGATAATTTTAGGTCCTCACTGATGTACATGCCGAGGAATTTAAATATTTTGACCCACTACCTGTCGACATGGATGGGGGCGTGTTCTCTCTGCACTCCGTTAGTCCACGATCAGCTCCTTTGTTTTGTTGACGTTGAGGGAGAGGTTATTTTCCATGTGCCACTCCGCCAGGGCTCTCACCTCCTCCTTGTGGGCTGTCTCGTTGTTGTTGTAATCAGGCCTACCACTGTTGTGTCGTCAGCAAACTTTATGATTGAGTTTGACACCTGCATGGCCACAGTCATGGGTGAACAGGGAGTACAGGAGAGGGCTGTGCACGCACCCCTTGTAGGGCCCCTGTGTTGAGGGTCAGGGTGTTGCTCCCTACCTTCACCACCTGGGGTCGGCCCGTCTGGAAGTTTAGGACCCATTTGCACAGTGAGGGGGGTTCAGACACAGGGCCCTGAGCTTAGAGATGAGCTTGGAGGGGCACTATGGTGTTGAAGACTGAGCTGTAGTCGATGAACTGCATTCTTTCATAGGTATTTCTCCTGTCCAGGTGGGATAGGGCAGTGTGCAGTGCAACAGCGATAGCGTCCATGGATCTATTGGGGCGGTGATGCAAATTGGAGTGGGTCTAGGGTGTTAGGTAAGGTGGAGGTGATATGATCCTTAACTAGCCTCTCAAAGGACTTCATGATGACAGAAGTGAGTGCTACGGGGTAATAGTACATTAGTTCAGTTACCTTCCCTTTCTTGGGAACAGGAACAATGGTGGACATTTTGAAGCAAGTGGGGTCTATAGACTGGGATATGCGGAGATTGAATATGTCCGTAAACACTCCAGCCAGCTGGTCTGCACATGTTGAAAAGAATCATGCAATCCAAACTGAATTGCTCTGTTTCACTATTGGAAGGCCAGACTGAAATCGTGACGTCAAAAAATCGAGAAATAGAACCCTTCAGTTTGGATCCCAGGTTAGAAGAAAAGCCCATACACTGAAATAACATTTCCATCCACATATGATAAACTGCATGTAGCCAAGATGGACTGACCTTGGATTCTGCAGAAGAAGGGTTTTTATTTTGGCCACGTTTCTGCACATCTGTTCATGTGGGAGATACTGTGGTTGAGGTTAAAGTAGGCCAACATGATAGTGTATTTACCACCACACACTACATTGTTAGGGACTACTCCTTCCAATCAGTGTTCTTGTGAGTGTGATAGTGGTAACACTTCCTATGAATACCCTCTTCATAATGCATTATACAGATGTAGGATGTTAATTTGATCACTCTTTTGTTGATGAGAATTTTCCAGCACTGCAGGAAATGCAGATGAGCTTTCTGATTTACTGAAAACCCACACTAACACACGGTCATATTAACAGTTGCACTTTTCATGTATCCTACTTTTGGCTAGTTAATAGCCTAACCACCAATCAAGCAGCATTATGGACTAAACATTCAAATCCTTTGCTGCAGGATTTATTTTGCTGTGACAATATTGGTCAAATTAAGATCCTAGATCTGTAAGGATATCTATTTAACCCTAACCACTGGTTAGCATGCCGCACTGCATGTAAATATCAGTCATTTTGCGATTCCGACATTGTAAGCATTTCTCAGGCTGTCTTAGGGCTCGATTCAGTCTGTATTGCAGAAGTTCAGTGCGAAAGCGATTGAAATGTAAATGTAATTTCCGATTGAGCCTTATCGTGAATGCAGTTTCTGCGAGCGTGGGAACATTGCCTTTAAATTTAAATCATGCTATAGCGCTGAACTTCTACGATACAGATTTAACTGAGTCCTTAATTCAGACAATGTGAGTGTTTCTTGGGAGACCATGTTTACTTTACTGTATGCAAAACTTGATTGACCAAAACGCTAACTTCTCGTCTGGGAAAACAATTCACTTTCTAGATCAGGCATTTCCATCATGGCCACCGAATCATCCCCCTCATTCCTAATTGGGATATATCACTCCTCACCTTTTCACCATGCTATCTAATGTGTGATGAGCATTCTGGCACAAAATGGTTGCCGTGCATCACTTTGGTGGTGGATGAGGTGTGTTTTGTAAAGCGCTTTGAGTACCTCAGTTGGTAGAAAGGCCCTATACAAATCCAATCCATTATTATTATTATAAACATATTTGTTATTAAGCATATATCCAAATAGAAATATACTAAGCTGGCAACAGGTGTCCAGAAATGGCGGGAAAATCGAGTGAAAGTCAGCAGTGCAAGCCCTTCTGTTTTTCAAAAGACCAGTTAACCAAGTCAAAATTGATAGTTATCTTAAACACTCGCCCTCAGTCTCAACTTCTTTGCCCACCTTGAGAGGGTGAATGAGGGCGCACTCAATAAGACCAAAATACTTTATTTGAGAGATCCTCAGCAATTTGGAGAGAGGACATGTTGGTTAAAGTTCTTGAAACTTTCAGCAAATTGGTTTGCGGTAGCGCTGTCTGCATCACAGGCTTCAGAGTTCTACAAAACCCAAAAGGTTCTATGTTGTTGAGCCAATTTATAATTGATTTGGAGAATGCATTAAGTGAACTATTTTGTCATTCACTCTTCATACATTGAAAGATTGTCCATAGCCTGTAGGCCTAAACATTTTCTCTGACAGTGAAAAGTGACATTTTTTTCAGGAATGTAAATTGAATTCTAAAAACGTAATATTTATATTGTTTGTATGATATACAGTGCATTCGGAAAGTATTCAGACCCCTTCACTTTTTCCACATTTTGTTATGTTACAGCCCTATTCTAAAAACGATTAAATGTTTTTTTCCCGTCAGCAATCTACGCACAATACCCCACAATGACAAAGCAAAAACAGGTTTTCATATATTTTTGCAAATGCATAAAAGATAAAACACTGAAATATCACATTTCCATAAGTATTCAGACTCTTTACTCAGTACTCAGTACTTTGTTGAAGCGCCTTTGTCAGCGATTACAGCCTTCTTGGGTATGACGCTACAAGCGTGGCACACCTTTATTTGGGGAGTTTCTCCCATTCTTCTCTACAGATCCTCTCAAAGTCTGTCAAGTTGGATGGGGACCGTTGCTGCACAACTATTTTCAGGTCTCTCCAGAGATGTTCGATCAGGTTCAAGTCCGGGCTCTGGCTTGGCCACTCAAGGACATTCAGAGACTTATCCCGAAGCCACTCATGCGTTACCTTGGCTGTCTGCTTAGGGGTCGTTGTCCTGTTGGAAGGTGAACCTTCGCCCCAGTCTAAGGTTCTTTTAATCAATTTTGAAAGATTCTTGTTACCTTAAGGCAGTAAGGTAACAAAATGTGGAAAAGGACAAGAGGTCTGAATACTTTCCGATTGCACTGTACAGTACAAACACAGGACAGGCCTATAGGCCACCCCACTGGGCACACACAGGTTGAAACAACGTGATTTCCACGCCATTACAATTCAATTATGTTGAACCAATGTGGAATAGATATTTATTTGACCTATGTGTCATATTTCTCAACTCTTATGTAAGCTAGTCCTGGATAGATTGATCAATCAGAATAACCACAGGGCCTAGCCTACTCAAGAGAGAAGAAAATCGAAGTAGCTTATTCAAAGGTGTACAATAGAGGTTGACCTTGTCAAAACCTCTATTTATCTCTCTGTTGCTGGGCACAAAGCGAAGTTCACTGAAGAAACATTATGCCGTAGGCGGCTGTTTAATTTCCTTATTACCTTGCATGGCATAGAGGACTAACAATAACGGCAGTGTTGCTCTTCAGACAGTCATGGCACAAATTGACTGACGTGATTTTAGGACGAGACTGTCAGTTAAGGCGTCGGCTGTAGCTTCGACATCTTTTGTTAGTTTCACCTCAGAATAATTTTTGAATTACACAAACGTATTGAATATGCAAATGACTAGGCTTTAGGATTTATGCAAGGTTTGGTTTGCAATTTACTAAGGTAGCCTATTCGTCAGCATCTATGCTATAATAATACATGTTACGGTGCTCCCCTTTTTTCGACAGTGACACGAAAAGAAAAGCGGAGGATGGCATAAAAACAAAAAAATACGAAGTCTAAACATTGGCCCAGCCACAAATCTCTTCTTTATTTATTTTACAAATACGTCTCTGGCAGAGAGACAGAGCGTGTCTTCGGCCCGTCCGGCCCTAGCTGTAGCCACAGCACAGTCACAAAACAAAATCCATCCCAAAATATAAACACCAGATTATCTATTTTCTCTGATTTATAGATAGGGAGGGTCGTCCAAATGGCTTGCTCCACCCTTCTACACTCACAATGCGTGCACATGTGTTTTTGCAGACCCCCCTCTAATCCTCAGAGGTTAAGGTCCATGCCATTTCCAATAGATTTGATTTCCTCTTTGAGGACAATAAATATGAACAACGTTAATAAAGACAGTGTAAATAATTAATTTACAATAATATCCCTAATATTATTATTACATAAATAAAATATAGTATAATATATTCAATATATAATGTATTATTATTTACCAATAACCAATAATCACTTTCACGGCTCTTAATATTGCTTTAATAAATAAGGAACATCAATGAGGAACAACAATAATCCTAAAATAAGCAAAAAATGTTAGGGACAATCTGCTAGGCTGATTGATTTATGCACATGATTCTACACTTTGTGTGTGTGTGTGTGTGTGGGTGTGTGGGTGCGTGGGTGTGGGTGGGTGTGTGTGGGTGGGTGCGTGCGCGCGCGCGTGCGTGTGTGCGTGTGTGTGGTGCACGCCTCTGTTGGTGATGTACAAAGAGCTGGGAATACTACCATATGGAGCCTCTTCGTATTGTATGAATGCATCTGTGCAGCAACAGATTGAGATGCGCATACCGTTCCATCACTAAAATGTGGCATTGTACGGTGCACTTTGCTGCTTGAGATGTTTAGGCTGTTGTTATAAGCCTATCTATTTTAAATTGTCGTTTAACTTATAATAAATGTATTATAGTATTCTTATAGTTAGTGACTTGAGAAATCCATGTAACAAGTTGACGCTAGACAGCGCTAAGAAATCACTGTTCAAGTCTCATCTATTTCGTCATTATATGTTTAATTATTCACGAAATCATTTTGTGCTCCTCTGCAAAGAGATATCGGCCACATAGGCTATACTAATGGATTAGTGTCTTTAGGCCTAGTGGGCTATGCACAATGGTTGAATGTGTATTCGATTTTACACAAGGACATTATTAAGCTCATCCACGAAGCTGATTTCCAGTTTACGAGGACTATATTTAACACAATAAAAAAAACGTCACCATTAATATGAGAAATATTCTAAAATTACAATTTCCAGGTGAGGAGGCTGTACATAATATTGCTGGCAAATATTTCGTGAATGTAATTTCTCAAATGTTCCAGTTTCCAAGGACTTAGTCAGGCATGCTCAAGTTATGACAAAAGACACAATAAATACATGATAAGGAGTGAGCTAGTATATCTACGTAGACTATTGATTAAAGCCAGAGTCAGACATAATATGTGCAGTCAACCGTTTATTAGCCTGTATTAAATGTACTCATATATGCAACAACAATAAAATAATATAATTAGGCCTACTATCATTCTGGGGTATAGGCTAACATTAATTGTAATTCAAGACTGAAGATTATGGAATTAATTTATGGAAAGTTTAAAAAATAAATTACACTCTCAATCTGCCCTTGACAGAAAGTCCTTTGAATTTAATAGGATTTAGGCTATTTAGCCATGTAATATTTCACATCACAGTTAAAATAATAGGCTATAGAGAAAGTTGCAGTTGTGAAAACAGTTTTTAACAGCATTTGAAAGATTATCCGTGAGGTCACGGTAAGAAGAAAAAACTAAAGCGTTATCCAAAGTCAATGTCACATGAGCACCGAGTCCAATCAAAACGTATCCACGCTGAACCCGAGAAGCAGGACAAACGTAGTTATCGAGTCTTGAGCACCCGCTCATTTTTAATCCAACTCTAAACCAAAAGTTGTTGCTTTGTTTGTTTTGTTCATGTCTGAGCAGCACATATATCATGATTATTGAATAAATCTAAACAACATCAGTAAATATACCATCTGAAGTTCCCAAGTAAGTATTTTCAGCTATTAATCATGTGCAAGGTGAATACATTTGAATAATGGTTCCGTTTCGGATCGCTTTTCCAATAATGGGTTAGGTCGGACTGCACGGTGTGATCTACTTCATCCCCCATTATGTTCAGTGCGCGGTCTGTATTGCCAGCCCATAGTCTTCCCTTTATACGTCCCGTGTTGTTATTTACATTGGACATTTTATTTAATCAAAGACGGATGATAAGTGATTATTTATTCGTATCGTAGGCCTATATTATTCGATAGCAATATAACGGTATATATTTGATTGGTTTGGCATGCAAAGTATGAGGCCACAAAAGACAGTAGGCCTATTACCAAATAACGTTATATAATTAGGCCTATTTTGGTTATGCTAGTTTTAGTAATTTTAGTGGCAAAATCAATAAGTAGCCTACGGTTCTTGTGATATTGGTTAGCTCACGATTAAAGTATAATCTAAAATCATTATAATTTTTATTAAGCCAATAATACTTATCTATAGAGTGTCATCCCTCCACATGTCAGTCACTCTATAGACCTACTTTAGCCAAGCAGATAGGAGGTGTCTCCCGTCGCTTACCTCACGAGCGTGACATGCCTTCCAATCAGATCCACCCTCACAATCTGTAAATATGAGGAGGGTATGTCTGTCCGTGGGCATGCACATGGTAGGTCTCGATCAGGCAAAGTCAGTTATTGTAGGGAGCTGCTCACTGCTCCTTCCTCCATCATCATTCCTGCGGGGTGGGCCTATTCATTTCATAAAGTTAGAGCCACAACGCGTGTTTCGAAGTCGTTTCTCAGTGGATGCATATCCAAACTGACACTGAATAGCCTACTACCGTTCTAGCCAAGAAGAGAACGGACACCGAATACCACCGTTCTAGCCAATATAACGCTGGGGATCCAACAGGTATGGATGGCCTGCTTACGTAGACTACTTTTGCGGCTTTCCGAATGTCATCATTCAACAATTAACTTTTAATTTAGTGCGGTGATTTAAAATAATTATGTAAATGCTGGTAAAGTATTTGTTTTGATGCTCATCTGAAAATATGCATGTTCATAAATGATGTAGCTTTGCTACATGTGCGTCATTTCGGTGCATAATTTCGTAGGCCTATGGTCAAAATCTGATGGATCAGATTATTGGGGATACAAAATCATTCTTACAATATTAGATTGCTATCGAATATGCATACCTGCGCTTTGATTTATTAAAGATTGTAATCAGGTTTTAATTAGCCTTTTCTCCTGAAATAGGACAGGCTACATGTTTGCCGATAATTTTGTTTATGCACATAGGCTACACACATCCAAAATACAAGCAAATAAATGCCGTTAATTGTTATGAAATATGACAATGTTTCCAATATTTAGGCCTATTAGTGGAAATACACACAATTGATAGGCCTACATGTAAGACAGAATACTGGTGATACAGATAAAGTTTATATATATTTTTAAATACAGTGAGTTCTTTGTAAACTACCTGTTGCTCACCGGCATGTGCATTCCCAGGTGTTCCGTTGACCGGAATGGAGTACACTTATGATGTCGATTTGGAAGAGCTATGTCCTGTTTGTGGCGATAAGGTGTCGGGATACCACTATGGACTACTGACGTGTGAAAGCTGTAAGGTAGGCTGCAAAAGCTCTGGATAAGAGCGTCTGCTAAATGACTTAAATGTAAATGTAAAAGACGCAATCATTTATTTTTATACGAGTATTTTTATTTACGTCAAGATGATATCCCTCAAGAAATTCGTTATCGTTTTTATTAATTCAGATGTATTAATATTATTTTCGTTTTTGTATTAATTGTATTGCAGCATTGATGATGATCTTAACTTGGCTATTTTGTTAATAGGCGTGTCTATATGAACTCTCTCTCACACAGGGTTTCTTCAAAAGAACGGTTCAAAATAATAAGAGGTATACATGTGCAGAAAACCAGGATTGTAAAATTGACAAAACTCAGAGGAAACGGTGTCCATTTTGTCGGTTTCAGAAATGCCTGAATGTTGGAATGCGATTAGAAGGTAAGATCCTTTTTATTTGATTAATTTAGTTCTTATTTTAGTTTAACATGGCAAGCAGTCAGATTTTAAAATTCATATATTTAAACGTCTACTTGTTGTATATTTTTGGGGGGCTATAAATCAGATTCTGATTCTGATTTATTCTGATTTATTCAGATCTGATGAAATTGCATATCTATCTCTTTGTGTTGGTGATATATTTTATTTTACAACAGTAGGCTTCCATAGGCTGCATTATAGTCTGTCTGTTGGTAGGCTTATTATCAAAAATATTTCGTTAAATATTCGTCTCTAATTAATGAAACGTTAGAAAAATGAGCTATATTATAAGTATAGTTTGTCAGTTGTTGCATATATATTTTTGCCAATGTTTGGGTTTTAATTGCTGTATCAACATTGGCATATTAGCTATGGAATTATATATATATTTTTAAATCTACCTCCGGGTAAACTATTTCAGTAGCCTTTGATAAAACGTGTATGAACAGTACGTTTTCTAATATGACTGAATAATTAGAAGAGCTTTGGGTGAGGTTATTCTTCATATGTCATTAAATCATTATGAAACAACAAGCTTGAATGCAAGCTCTGTAAATGCACTTTAAAGTTATTTTGGGATTCAGAATAATAACAAAATGAGAACTAACATTTTTGTTTATCCCTGGAAATTAAATGTACTTTACAATGGATTTAATCCATATCTTCAAATATATACATTCAATCTACAAAAAGATTGCTCTATTAGTGTATTTTTGGTTCACATTTTTGATTGCTACACCAAGAACTCTCACACGCTAACATAAACCTCTGCATAGTGAATGCTAGTAATGAATGGAATAACAGTAATGGCGTTCGATCTTGCTCTCATTCCATCAGCTGTCCGAGCCGATCGCATGCGAGGAGGCCGGAATAAGTTTGGCCCCATGTACAAGCGCGACCGAGCCCTCAAGCAGCAGAAGAAAGCGTTGATTCGAGCCACTGGCCTCAAGATGGAGACCACCCCTCCGATGCTGTCCCCTGACACCCAGACAGACTACACCTTCACCGGCAGTCTCCCGGGCCTCCACCCGCTCCCCAAGGGCATTCTTCACACCACCACGACCCCCATCGCCCCCACAGACTACGACCGCAGCCTCTACGGACCCCCCTCACTGGGCATGGCTATGCCTGGACTCCCCCCCCATGCACCCTTACCCCCCCAGTACCAGTACGCCTCCTTCCCCAGCAGGGCGATCAAGTCCGAGTACCCGGACCACTACACAAGCTCCCCAGACTCGGTAGTGGGCAGCTACACCTACCCGGAGCAGGTATACTCTGGACCAGGCTCTCCGCAGGTCCCCGGGGTGCCTCAGCTGGTGCTGGAGTTTCTGCGATGTGACCCGGACGAGCTGCAGGTGCAGAGTAAGATCGCTGCTCACCTTCAGCAGGAGCAGAGTGGCCAGGGGGGCAAGGGTCAGGAGAGACTCAGCCCCTTCAGCCTAATGTGTCACATGGCTGACCAGACGCTCTTCTCCATCGTGGAGTGGGCCCGAAGCTGTATCTTCTTCAAGGAGCTCAAGGTAGGGAACCAAGAGTCAATCATTTGTTGTCATACCAAGCAAAGTTGTTAATCATTTGGAAACCTCCAAATTTTTCAGAGATTGTTTAGACTGTAGATGATATGCTGTCCTTATACTTTTTTTCAGGAAAAAATTATCTATTAGTTCAAAAGTGCTGTACACATCCAACAAACCTCCACAGGGTACAAAATGACGTGAAATTAACACAAAAAAACCTTCCAACTGTTTTGATGCTCCTGACGTTTTATTAGCAATGTTTCAACCACAAAGGTCTTCGTCAGGCTTACAGGTAAGACCTTTTGTACAGTTAAGGCTGACAGAAGCCCTTTCTGGTTTAAAGGTTTCAAATTGTCCGGAGCCCGTAGTCTAATATTTGTTATTTGCCTGAGTGGGGCCTGTGAGAATCACAACATGGAGGATACATAATGTTATATTTTCCCATATGACATATGTTATTGTATCAGTTTTTGTTTATTGCGGTGAGTTCCCTATATCAGGATGTGAATTGAAATTCAAGTGATGAATTGGGAAAAACTCAACAATGAAAATGATAACCAATTCCTGAACTGAGTGGAAATCGCCAATGCAATAACATTGGGATACACACAAGCGCACCCACATTTGCACATACACACACATACACACACATACACTGTCAACATTGACCATTTTACGCATGGACAGCCATGCACACATCTCTCACACATTATTCTGCTGTTTGTCTGGGACTTCCTACTGCAGAAGTGTCCACCATGATGAAAAGACGATGACAGGTGGAATCAAGGAAGCACATCCGTATCCATGAAAATTGAGAGAGCAGAGTGATGGCTTTTTTTTTCAACACACACAGCCCAGGGGGTATTCCACCAAGCAGCATCAACAAGTTAGCCTTAGCATTACAGTAGCCACCTACATGTAACTGTGTAACACGGTCTCCAATGAATATGTAAAAAAAATAGTGACTTTTAACCATTGTAGTGACTTTTAATAGTGACTTTTAACCATTTTAACCATTGTAGTGACTTTTAATAGTGACTTTTAACCATTGTAGTGACTTTTAATAGTGACTTTTAACCATTTGAACCATTGTAGTGACTTTTAACAGTGACTTTTAACCATTGTAGTGACTTTTAATAGTGACTTTTAACCATTGTAACCATTGTAGTGACTTTTAATAGTGACTTTTAACCATTGTAGTGACTTTTAATAGTGACTTTTAACCATTTTAACCATTGTACCATTGTACCAAGAGAACATCCCTGATCATCCCTACTACCTCTGTTCTGGCGGGCTCTAAACACTGGCTATCTGTAATTTAAAATAACAAGAAAATTATGAAGTTTGCACAATATATGAAATTGGTCTTTTGAAACCAAATACTTTGAGACTGGCCTTTTAGGCAGAGTTCCTCTGTCCAGTGTCTGTGTTCTTTTGTCCATCTTAATCTTTTATTTTTATTGGCCGGTCTGAGAGACAGCTTTTTCTTTGCAACTACCTAGAAGGCCAGCATCCCGGAGTCGCCTCATCACTGTTGACATTTAGGCTGGTGTTTTGCAGGTACTATTTAATGAAGCTGCCAGTTGAGGACGTGTGAGGTGTCTGTTTCTCAAACGAGACACTCTAATGTACTTGTCCTCTTGCTCAGTTGTGCACCGGGGCCTCCCACTCCTCTGTCTATTCTGGTCAGAGCCAGTTTGCGCTGTTCTGTGAAGGGAGTAGTACACAGCGTTGTACGAGATCTTCAGTTTCTTGGCAATCTTTCGAATGGAATAGCCTTAATTTGTCAGAACAAGAATAGACTGACGAGTTTCAGAAGAAAGATCTTTGTTTCTGGACATTTTGGGCCTGTAATCGAACCCACAAAATGCTGATGCTCCAGATACTCAACTAGTCTAAAGAAGGACAGTTTTAATGCTTCTTTAATCAGACAACAGTTTTCAGCTGTGCTAACATAATTGCAAAAGGGTGTTCTAATGATCAATTAGCCTTTTAAAATTATAAACTTGAATTAGTTAACACAACGTGCCATTGGAACACAGGAGTGATGGTTGCTGATAATGGGCCTATGTACGCCTATGTAGATATTCTATAATATGCCGTTTCCAGCTACAATAGTCATTTACAACATTAACAATGTCTACACTGTATTGCTGATCAATTTGATGTTATTTTTTAATGGACAAAAAATTGCGTTTCTTTCAAAAACAAGGACATTTCTAAGTGACCCCAAACTTTTGAATGGTAGTGTATGTCACTATGGTGACATAGAGTAGTGACATTATGAGAAAGGTCTGAACTTTACTATATATTCTGAAATAACTCCACACAACCTCATAATGGGCATACTATAATTGACCTTAATAAGTCATATCCCACTTTAGAATTCTTTACACACCATTGAATTGTAGTACACCATTTGTGAGTGTTTATTCAAGCTAACTTGCTAATCCATCGATTTTCGCTCTGTGTAATGCTACCATGAGGTGAACGGCTAATTGACTTAGCTTCAACCGCTGCCCTCCCGCAATGCTCTCCTCAAGACCCATTCTGGTCAGGCGTGACTCGGGCTACCGACTATCAGCGGTGAACAAACAGATGCTCTGACACGTTGTAGCTACTTGAGCACCGGGTGCATGCTAGTTGCAGCAGGGACTGACTGTGTGGGCGCACATCGCTGCCATTCGGTTCACACATTGAGGAGAGGAGCCAGGAAAGGGCAATCTCTTCACTGTGGTTCCGTATGTCACCCAACGCTATTCATTTCAGTCTGACCTTCATCCATTCCTATCTGGAAGAGATTTTATGAAGTCGACCCTTCTTGGCCATCCTGAGAGGCAGAATGGAACAGTGTTGTCAGGAGAAGAGATCTTTGAGAGATCTTTTATAAAGCAGCATTTTATTTCAAATGATTGAATTATGCCTCAATCTGCTTATTATCCTTCTCCCAAGGTTCACGGTGATGTTGACTGAACTAATTTAGAGTGAGTTAGGGAGGATATTTTATTTGTGTGTGTGTGTGAGTGCCAGTGTGTGGGAGCGTGTGTGTGTGTGATAGTGATGAATGGTAATAGCGTACTTGCAGTGATTTAACCTGGTTAGGTCGAGGTCGGCGTTCATCTCTCCTAAAATAAAACACTTGAGTTTTATGCTGATGTAAAGGAAATGGACCCTCTTACAGTGCTGTATAAAGCAAAACCATGTCCCTACTTTCAATATTTTCACCACAATGGAAGCATTGTTTGGTTTGTTAAGGTTTAGAGCAGTACAAAGGCTGATAGATTAAATGTTTTATTTTTCAGGGTCTGGGTGTTTATTAATACTTGAATAGTTAACAGTTTAGTGTGACTTATTGTTCTTAAGGTCAGTTAAACATTTTGGTATGGTATGGATTTACTTTCACGGCTGAGGCAGACAATAGCAATTATAATGCTGTATTCAATTTATAACACATTACATTGTTTTAGATTCATTTATATATAATACCCTTTGCCTTTGTTGTCCTGTATCATATAGTAGATACAGTATATACAGAGTAAATAACACTAAATAAGAGGAGTAGCACAAACTACCTTCGTGTAATGTGAAAAGCTTCGCCACAAGAACCTACGAGCCAAAGTCAGCTTTCACTTTCTGTAGGAGGAGCACTAAGACATAAAACCAGTTGACTATGAATAACAGGACTATTTGCCAAGAAGTCCCCAGTTATGTTTGCCGGTACTGAAGGCATTCCTTGCAGTAGATAAGAGTGGAATGTGTACTCCAGAGTGTTTAGT
The DNA here is from genome assembly GCF_023373465.1 of Oncorhynchus keta. Lineage (NCBI taxonomy): Eukaryota > Metazoa > Chordata > Actinopteri > Salmoniformes > Salmonidae > Oncorhynchus > Oncorhynchus keta. Next base: position 13,869,415 of record NC_068429.1, read on the forward strand.
TAATGTGTTTGGGTTTTCCATGTGGAGGGATAGACAGTATTTCTAAAAGATCAAGTTTTATTTGAGATTTTTACAGCTTTCTGCATAGTCAAATCGTTACAAAATCTATATCAGTGTTTTTAAAAGTGACCATTAATTGGCGTCTTCTTCTTATCCGTCTACAGCTAGACTCCTGAAAGTTTGTTTGATCTAAGATGAGAGAAAGCTACTAAATAAGCTGTGTGATATACATATTATCTGATTGTCATCATATATGTCTAATAAATAATTTTAATTGTGATATTTGTTATCCAATCACTATACTATATAATACATAATCACTATACTATATAATACATAATCACTATTTAATATACTGAACAAAACTATAAATTCAACATGCAACAATTTCTAAGATTTTACTGAGTTACAGTTCATATAAGGAAATCAGTCAATTTAAATAAATAAATTAGGCCCTAATCTATTGATTTCACATGACTGGGCAGGGTTGCAGTCATGGGTGGGCCTGGGAGGGCAAAGGCCCACCCACTGGGGAGCCAGGCCCACCCACTGGGGAGCCAGGCCCAGCCAATCCAAATGAGTTTTCCCCCACAAAAGGGCTTCATTACAGACAGAAATACGCCTTCTCTAAAACGACGTTGGAGGCAGGTTATGGGAGAGGAATTAACATAAAATGATCTGGCAACAGCTCCAGTAGCTTTACACATGCACACACACAAAAGGAGATATTTCAAATGATTGAAATTGCAATTATCATACTAAAATGCATTGAAATACATTATATTCCTTCCAGTCAATAAGTATGTTTACATGCACATTTTTTAAACCTTTATTTAACTAGGTAAGTCAGTTAAGATAAAATTCTTATTTTTCGACGACAGCTTAGGAACAGTGGGTTAACTGCCTTGTTCAGGGGCAGAACGACAGATTTTTACCTTATTAGATCTTGCAACCTTCCGGTTACTAGTCCAACACTCTAACCACTAGGCTACCTGCCGCCCCATTTTACTATGATTATTGTGGATAGTAAGATTAATATAATAATTTGATTTAAACATTTACATGTTTTGCAACAAGAAAAATTCCCAGAATAATCCTGTTTACGTGGACACATTTGAAATCAGGCTACCTGATAGGACTTTGATAAATGCCAAAAATGGCAATCAAAATAAACGTTCTACCACATATTATTATATTCATATTTAACCATATTATAATAGTATTATAAATATGAAGCCTATTTGAATCTGAGTTCAGACATATAGAGTTTAAATGTGAAAACTATTTCTAAGATGCATACCTTTCCATTTTCCGAACTCACTTCACTAAAGCGAGAGGCTTGCGCTGCTCATGCTGGAACAAATACACTGCTGTTTACATGTCCTAATAAATCAAAATATTGCTAAAAAATCTAGGTGTTTTAGTCGACGTATGCTTACTTCGATTAAGACCTTAACGACCATTAAGATAATCAGAGTAAGGTGTTTACATGACCAATGCCATACTTACCCTACTCCCATAATCAGTTTAATATAGAATTATTAGTGTGCATGCAAATTTACTCAACAGTGCTATGCTGGTGCTATGCTGGTAACAAACGGCAATATCTGGAGATGGGTTACCATGTGTTTTTCATGCCAGTACTAAGCTGGGTTGTGTGGTATGTGTGTGTTTGTGTGGGATGGTGGATGTGGCATACATAAGCTTATTGACTCTCTTCACCACGTGTTGATGGGTAGTTTCCAGGTCTTTGTGTCTACGTCTGTGTTGGACAGGTGTGTGTCAATCCCCTCACAGTACAATGGCTTCCGGAAGGAACTTCTACCTCATTTACCAGGTGTAATCACTTGCTAGCATGGCATGCTATAGCAATAGAATGAGCCAGGTGGACATTAGCATTGCACCATATGCACTCATAACAGCTGCTCTAGTTTCGCTGTGTATCAAGACAAAAATATAAAACATGTTGTTCAGTATGTTGGTTAATAGTACAAAATAATCACTTTCATGAATTCAGACTATCTTTTTTTCCACACTCACAATACTTTTACCTAAACCGGAACCTCAATGGTTGTACAATAGGCAGTATACACTTCATATTAAATGCTAGAGTGGTATTCACCATTGACTGTTAGAAATAGTTCACAGACTCACCCATGGGCGAGTGAGAGCTGGGAGATGGAGAGAGAAGAAAGAAAATCCATCAAAATTCTGAGGTACTTGACATTTTCAATAGGTGCAGATGGGGGAATAGCAGTAGGATGGCACAGTCTTTATGGTGTGCACTGTATTCCCAATGAAAAACCCCAACATATTCTGTTGCATTCACATTGCTGTGTGTCAATGGTTTGTTGTGCAATTCCTGAAGTGTGTATTGAATCCGGTCTGGTATTTGTGTTAAAGAACTCGCTGTGCTACAGCAAATAAATGAAAAACTGACCTCGTGGTGACAGAGCTCGACTTTGTGGTTAATAGCATCCATTTGCCATGGCAACAGAACATCCAGACTAAATGGGGCCATGTCTTGATGGGTCTCTGTTCATATACTATATCTAGGTATCTTTGGTGATGTTGACATGCTTTTGTCCATGGCTTGTGAATTTCCATAAAATGGTTGACAACTGATATTCAAAGAATGTCGACGTTTGTCAAACAAGCATGCTCGCACTCACGTCATGTGATGAGATAGGCTGGTTGTTAAGCTGTATTGCAATGAATATTGATTTTGTCTGTACAGTGTTGCTGTTCTCTGGGTTTGTAGTTGTTTGTGACATTTACCCAAAATGCAACTTCTACTCAGGAAATGGATAGTGGATAACGGATAATGGATCATTCATAATCCATAGCTTGACTATGCCACAAAAAGCAGACTACAATATTCTTTTGTCATATCAGAAAGGTTCTCTGGATTATACTGTATACATTGTATTTTATAAAGTGACACTGCCCCCATGTTTACTGTGAATGCACCCACCATTGTTTGGTTAACCTTTTTATGTAGCCTTGGAACTCATCTGAATTTTCTCTGTTTCACTTCACAACATCAGTCTGGCCATGGGCTTTCATTACAACTGTTTGCCCCTATCTGTAATGGTGCATTACTACTACTTCTGGTTAACCACATTAAGTTAATTTATAGTTAACGGGATGGTTCACTTTAGTTTAGCAAATGTTTTTACTTACCTTGGGTGTTGTCATTTTAACCAAACCATTTTAAGTCTGTTACCTTGTTATGTAGCAAAGCCATGGGAATTCAAAAGCATGGGAATCTGTGTATTTGGAACACACCCCAAATATGTGTGTTTGAATGGATTCCTTCTGTCTTCTATCAGGTAGGAGATCAGATGAAGCTGCTTCACAACTGCTGGAGCGAGCTGCTGGTGTTGGACTTCATCTCCAGGCAAGTCCAACACGGCAAGGAGGGCAGCGTGCTACTGGTCACAGGGCAGGAGGTGAGTGCAATGATCACCAAGCATCATCATCACACAAGCATCATCATCACACATGCTTCATCATCACACATGCATCATCATCACACAAGCATCATCATCACACATGCATCATCATCACACATGCATCATCATCACACATGCATCATCATCACACAAGCATCATCACACAAGCATCATCATCACACATGCATCATCATCACACATGCATCATCATCACACAAGCATCATCACACAAGCATCATCATCACACATGCATCATCATCACACAAGCATCATCATCACACATGCATCATCATCACACAAGCATCATCATCACACATGCATCATCATCACACATGCATCATCATCACACATGCATCATCATCACACATGCATCATCATCACACATGCATCATCATCACACATGCATCATCATCACACATGCATCATCATCACACATGCATCATCATCACACATGCATCATCATCACACATGCATCATCATCACACATGCATCATCATCACACATGCATCATCATCACACAAGCATCATCATCACACATGCACGCACACAAGCACAGAAGTTGGAAGTCAGTCACACTTCTCCTCATGGTAAACGCATAACACTGAGTACCTTTAATGAGACCAGAGCTAAAACTAATTGAGGAAAGTTCCTATGTTGAAACTCATGCATTTGTATGTTGTGGTCTAGGTGGAGCTGGCGTCCATAGCATCCCAGGCAGGAGCCACTCTCACAAGCCTGGTGCAGAGAGGACAGGAGCTAGTTGAGAAACTACAGACCCTACAGGCGGACCGCAGAGAAATTGCCTGCTTCAAATTCCTCATCCTCTTCAACCCCGGTGAGTGGGAGATTCAATTGCATGTACAGGGGACCACCATGGGGAGCTGGATATCCCCATAACAAATCATTCTCTCCTAATTAAGGGTTGAAAATATGGTTGAAAATGTTAACTTTATATTAAGGTCTGTGGACCAATCGCCATTAAGTTCCTTGTCCTCTTCGACCCCTGCGAGATCAGCCATGGGTTCTCCATAGGTTAGTGCTATCAGGATCATTGGGACATCCCAACTCTAAAACTTAACCTTAACCATTTTAAATGTAATCTTCAATGGGATAACGTCAGTGTTGGGAAGTCCCAAGGAACGTGGATAGCATGGACCATTCTTCATATTTATTTATTAAAAATGAAATACAAAAATAACTCATTCACACCCCTTTCTGGGTAGGTCTCTAAGAGCTTTCCACACCTGGATTGCAATATTTGCCCATTATTCTTTTAAAAAATGTTCAAGCTGTGTCAAATTGGTTGTTGATAATTGCTACTCAACCATTTTCAGGTCTTACCATAGATTTTCAAGTATATTTAAGTCAAAACTGTAACTCAGCCACTCAGGAACATTTATTGTGTTCTTGGTAAGCAACTCCAGTGTAGATTTTGCTTTGAGTTTTAATTAAACGTCCTGCTGAAAGGTGAATTCATCTCCCAGTGGCTGGTGGAAAGCAGACTAAACCAGGTTTTCTTCTTGGATTTTGCCTGTGCTTAGCTCCATTCCGTTTATTTTTTTATCCTGAAAACCTCCCCAGACCTGAACAATTACAAGCATACCCACAACATGTTGCAGCCACCACTATGCTTGAAAATATGGAGAGTCGTACTCAGTAATGTGTTGTATTGGATTTACCCCAAACATAACACTATATTTAGGACAAAAAGTGAATTGCTTTGCCACGTTTTTATGCAGTATTAATTTAGTGACTTGTTGCAAACGGGATGCATGTTTTGGAATATTCTTTATTCTGTACAGGCTTCCTTCTTTTACCTCTGTCATTTAGGTGAGTAATTGTTGAGTAATAACAATGTTGATGATCCACCCTATGTTTTCTGCTATTAGAGACATTAAACTCTAACTGTTTTAAAGTCAACACTGGCCTCGTGGTGAAATCCCTGAGCGTTTTCCTTTTTCTCTGGCAACTGAGTTAAGAAGGACGCCTGTATCTTTGTATTGACTGGGTGTTTTGATACACCATCCAAAGTCTAATTAATACCTTACTCATTATCAAACGGATATTCAATGCCTGCCTTTTTAACATTTTGACTCATCTACAAATAGGTGCCCTTTTGCGAGTCATTGGAAAAACCTCCAAGTTCTTTGTGGTTGAATCTGTGTTTGAAATTCACTGCTCTACTGAGGGACCTTACAGATAATTGTATGTTTGGGGTACAGAGATGAGATAGTCATTCATAAATCATGTTAAACACTATTATTGCACACAGAGTCCATGCAATTTATGTCTCTTGTTAAGCACATTTTGACCCCTGAACTTATTTAGCCATAACAAAGGGCTTGAATATTTATTGACCCAAGACATTTCGGCTTTTCATTTTTAATTAACTAAATAAACTATTATAATAACACAATTCCACTTTGACATTCTGGGGTGTCGTGTGTAAGTAAGTCAGTGACAAAAAATCTCAATCCACTTCAAATTCAGGCTGTAACACAACAAAATGTGGGAGAAGTCCAGAGGTGTGAATACTTTCTGAAGACATATTAACTCAATATTCACCATCCGTGGACCAATAAGTAGTGTCAAGTCCAACCTGGTTTAAAGTGCATCTTCACAAAGTTTCAATACACTTTGAAACAATAATAAGAAATTCTCTGGGATTCCCATGGTGGCTCTTGTTTACTGTATGTCTCTTGGCACAGTCATATAGACCCCTTTCTGTGTTTGCAAACATTGCCGCACGAGGGCGATGCGCGCAAGTTGGTGGCAGAACGAGTTCTTACAGAACGCAAGCAAAAAAAGCCTGTATTTACATGTTGCTTATGAGTGCATTTCATACTACTTTTGGATTAAAATGGGATTTTAAGGCTCGTATGAAAGTCCAGCTTAATATGATGCTAGTCCTCTTCGCATATCAACTGCATTACACTTAAAAAAGCACTTATATTTCAATCTGTAAAATGTCTCTTTGGCTAGCTTTTGCCACTGCCTATATCAATGAGTGTTAGCATTCTAGCTACCAACTGCTGCATCCAAAATAGTTATTTTGCAAATATTCCAACCAAATATAATCTTAACAACTGTTAAAGCAAGAATCAAAATATCATTGTAAGCATATGAGAGTTAAATATTTTTATTTTGTTTAGAAGTAATAAAAAAACGTAAATCTAGGCTATGTTGAATGGGTGAAGATGGTGATGGCTTTCTTATTGCCGCCGAGTCGTGGACATCTGTGCGTGACGTCAGTGTGTCGTGTACTGGAAAAGGGTCTATTAAATGTGAAATTCATACAATATTTTTTTGTTCTCTCATTTGGTACAATTGTTAGGTGTAATTGAGTTACAGATGTTTTTAATGAGCACTGTTGGAGAATTAGTGAAATCAAATGGTCATGTGCTTAAATTAGGTTGAATTACTGAAATCAAATAAGCATGAGCTTAAATGAAAGTAATTGGTGTTGTAAATTAAATGCCCCATAACGGCTTCTCAACCTCACCTCATTCATCACATTTTGAAACATAACTGGCAATTCCTTCGATTTGAGTTTGATCCAAAGCAATTCATTTGTCAAAAGAAGGATGGCGCGCTAATATGTCGGTGTATATTTGGGGGATTTGAGCATATTGGCAGTTTGTCCCCTTTATGGCTCTAAGAGGCTAAATGATTCGTCTCAATGGAGTGGAGCTTTGCACAGGTTATGGGCTTAATTGGAATTAGGCTGCTCTGAATAGGCTATGTTTACAAAGGCAACAAGCGTCGCCCTTGTTGCGCACCACGCTCAAAGAAGGCTTAATGGATTGACCCCCACATCGGTTTTTCTCCAGACAGACACTAGGCCAGAATCCGCTGTGCTCGGTAGATGGGAAAATGGCCTTTTATCATCTACATTCCCCTAAGCGGTAGCAATTTAGAGCTAGCCCACCGTGAACAAAAGCTGCTTTTAATAATAAGAGTGCTTGAGAGGGCCCCGGCGTTTGCGCAGAGTGTGGATCTTTGTGTGGGTTCTGAGTGGCTTATGTCTGTTTTCTGCCTCCCTCTCTCTCTCTCCATCTCCCTCGCTCGCTCACTCTCTCATCTCTCTCTGTGTGTCGTCATTCGTTCATCTCTTTCTTCCTCAGGCAATTCGGTAATATTTGTAGGGGCAATTTTTGCTTCACCTTTGAGCCGTATTGAAAATATTATCGACAACGTTTGATTCAATTGTGAGGGGCTCCCCCCAAGGTGCTCTCATGCTGAACCCCAGGAAAGGAGCCTCATCTGGGAAGACGGCAAGCTGTTGTCCCTCTCTTAGCCAAGCTAGTGCTGGAGCTATGCTCGTGTGTGCTTCTATACATAACAGCCCACGTAAACAGACTTATGTTAGCTAGTATCTCTATACTACAACATATCCTTGTGCTGGGTGCACATCGTCATGGAAATGCTTGAGATACTCTCGAGCATGCACAGAAACAAAGAAAGACTGACAGGCAGACATGCACAGTTGGATCCATGTTTTCACTAAGATAATGGCTGGGTTTCAATCAAAGGATTGATGGCCACTGTTTGTCATGCTTCCACATGCCACCTCAAGTCACAATATTAATATAAGTCACAATATGTCATTTTCAAACACGTTCAAGAGCAGCACTTAAAGTTACAAATTGTGCGTTTAGGGTAAAAAAAAAAAAACTTTCTGTCTCTTCTCCCCTCAGATGTGAAGCTACTGGAGAGCCAGGCATTCGTGGAGGGCGTCCAGGAGCAGGTGAACGGGGCTCTGCTGGAGTACACCATGTGTGCTTACCCCCAGCACCAGGACAAGTTCAGCCGGCTGCTGATGCGCCTGCCTGAGCTCAAGGCCTTGTCGGCACAGGCCGAGGACTACCTCTGCTACAAGCACCTGAGCGGAGAGGTGCCCTGCAACAACCTGCTCATCGAGATGCTGCACGCCAAGAGGGCGTGCGCTTGAGGAGGGCACACGTTTGTGTGTGTTAGTGTTTTTGACAAGAGGGAAGAGAGGAGGTGTGTGTGGGTGTCTACATGTGAGAGAGAGAGAGAGAGAGAGAGAGAGAGAGAGAGAGAGAGAGAGAGAGAGAGAGAGAGAGAGAGAGAGAGAGAGAGAGAGAGAGAGAGAGAGAGAGAGAGAGAGAGAGAGAGAGAGAGAGAGAGAGAGAGAGAGAGAGAGAGAGAGAGAGAGAGAGAGAGAGAGAGAGAGAGAGAGAGAGAGAGAGCGAGCGAGAGAGAGAGAGAGAGAGAGAGAGAGAGAGAGAGAGAGAGAGAGAGAGAGATCACCCTTCTTGCCCCTAAAGTGCCAATTACTGAGGTCCCGGTCTCAGCCATTCCAGACCTCAGATCCAACTACAGTATGCCCGAAACCTGGACTGGGTTAATTCAATTCATCACCAAGAGTGATTCAGTTGTAGAGAAATGCACTGAGTTGATTCACTCACCCTTCAGAGATTGAAATGTGATTTACATTTGAAGATGATGATTCACTGTGCAGGACGTAGTCATTCTAAGAGTCATTCAAGGAAAACGATTGTCAGAGACCTGATTCATCTGCAGTTCATATTCAGGCAATGATGCACTAGAGTTGTTGAACAGAGATGCACTGTATTGATTTACATTGCATACAGAGAACTGATTCATTCTGAATAATTCCATATCAAGTTCCAAAAAACGATCTTATGCTAAAGACATGCTAATTAGTTACTTGTTAATTAACTTGTAATTAAAATTCATACTGGTTTACTCATTATGTAATATCACAGTTAATTAACTAATGACAATCACTAAACAACTAAAGACATACATTTCAGCTGGGTATAACCTACCTGAAGGGATCCTAAAAGAGGAATACCACATCTAAAGTTAGCTGTATGCTAATGTTGCATAGATGCTAATGCTACTAGCTAGGTTGACACAACCACAATGACAGCATTTTGTTTAAAGAGAGAAGAAAAAACGCTCCCGATGCGTGTCTACGACGAGCAGTCTCTCTGAACCTTACTACTGTGCTCACATAGCCTTACAAATTCAGACCCCTGTTATATAGACTAATATTTATATTCTAAGCTGACAATTCTCAGTTTCCAATGCTTTTTCTTCTACTTTACTTCGGATGAGTCTGTATTTTAAACATTTCGTAAGTCAAATTTTCTCGTGTGGTTGCTTTTGAATTCTGATCTTTGTGTTTCCTACAAAAAAAAATATGAAAAATGTAAAAGCCATAGGGAGATATTGTAATAGAAATATAGCTGTCACAGACTTGGTGTGTATCAGTGCACTAGTGAATAGGGTAGAGAGCTGAGGACAGGGAAAGAGAGAGAGAGATTGGAGGAGGGCAGAGAGAAAGCAATTTCATTCTCAATAGAGGTGACTTGCACTGTAGTTTCCCATTTGCCAACAAGGACCCTGCTACCCCCGGTTATGAAGTCAGATCAATGGAAAGGTCAAAGGACACATGTAGATGTGCATGGACACATGAGTACACATGTAAATAGTGTGTATGTGTGGTACACGACAGGGAGTTGGTTTGGTGCGTAATGAAAGAGATATGCAGCGTAGTACACCTACGCCCTCGCCACTTCCTGGCTGCACACAAACAAACACACACACACACACACACACTGAGGACAATGACACACACTCATCCAGGTGACGAAAAGCTATGAAGAGAGAACAGCTACTGTACGAAATGTACAAATACGATGTTGACTACTGTAAATTGAAAGTGGAAATGAATACTGAATGTCGTTGGAGACATTCTGAACATTTTTATCTCTTTCTCTTGCTCTCTTTCTTTCTCTCTCTCTCTCTGTAGATACATGCTCAATGTAAGTGATAAATTAACTGGAGAAATGTATATACTATACAGTATGTAATGAATGTATATGACATGAAATCGTACCCATTAATGAATGGTTAACGTTTTGGATGCAGCCCTGAAACTCATAACATACATTTGATATCAATGGTATAAGTTATGGCATGTGTGTGCACGCATGTGCGTGTGTGTGTGTTTACACACCTGTGCCGTTGAGTGGGTAAGAGTTCTTAGAATATAGTACCTTAATGATGTGGCAAGGACCTCTACTAAAATGGACTTAATCTTTGCCTGATAGAAAATAACCATTTACAGTTTATCCATACCAGAAGACAATCACCACAACTACATATTGAATGTGTATTTTCCCAATAAAAGTTGCCTCTGCAATGCTTTTACTGTTTTGGGAATTGAAATTCAGTCTTTCACTAACTTGCACTCCCACTCCCCAATAAATGCTTTCTGTTTGGGCCTTGCCCCTGGACGCTGGACGCTGGCCCCTTGCCCCTGGCCCATTGCCCCTGGCCCATTGCCCCTGGACCCTGGCCCCTTGCCCCTGGCCCCTGGCCCATTGCCCCTGGATGCTGGCCCCTGGCCCAACACTCTATATTCCCTTGCTGAACTTTCCTCTATTATTTATAATGTTTATTATGTTAAAGTTGCTACATCCATTTTCGGACATAAACATTCATGATATGACCCATTGATTCTTGAAGAATGTAACTTATAAATGCCTCTTCAGCTTAGTTCCACTGTCATACCCCATCAAAAACCTCAAAATAAGTTTGCTTTACGCCAACAAATGTAAACAAACACTGTGTAGCCTCAAAACATGGTTAACACTTTTATTTTCATACCATGGATGGCTAGTCCTTGCATCCATAGCTATGTCTATGAATTTGAGAGTGGTAACAATTTCTCCAGCCCCTCCCTCAGCTTTTTGCCAAAACAGTGGCATGGAGTGCTTTGTTATTGTTTCAACTGCTGATTGCTCCTTTAAGTGGAGCAGACATTTACTGCCTTGCACTGTGTGATCTGGACATATGTAATCATGTGACCTCATTTGTCTGATACTTGTTTATATAGCTTGATTTAATCACATGATGTGTTTATTTTGGTTAATCCTTCTGACTGTGCTTAATTGTAATTGTTTCAAATCAATAAAAGCTAATTATTTAAAACTGGATGCAAGAATGTCAACTGATTTGGATGAAGTGGATTGTGTATTGGTTTCTTCAGCCTCATTTATACCTGAGGTGCGTTTAGTTTGCTTGAACGTTTGCTACATTGTGGAACGGTTTGTACTGAAGACATGTTTCCCCAAAACCTTCTTGTACGTTTCTGAAAATACTGTGAGGTATGTGTGCTGTCATTTGGTGGGTGTGGCGAGGTGTGGCTTGAAGCAGTGAGTGACATATTTAAAGGACATTGGCCATGCTGACAGCGTTCCCCAGCCCACAACCTAATCTCTCCCCATTTTTCAACTGGTCGATCAGTACAGCACCGTTTCCATTCAATTGGACATTCCAGAACGTAAAAACATACTAAATGCAGCTTTGGTTCTAACTTCCGTCCTTTGTCCTGATCTTGTCCCCATTAATTTGTGCTCAGATTAAAAGACGCATTGTGATCTGATTGTGATCAGATTTTCCTGACCACTTCTGGAGGTAGTCTGGGACCCATTGTGTTTAGATATCTTGTGTAGACGAATCTGGACAATGTGAAACCATTTAAATAATCATTATACTGCCCTCTAAAATCATTGACAAGTGGCACCATTGACTTGTGTCAAAAAATGTGTGTACACGGAGGGACCAGGAAATCTGGTCACAATGTAGACACAGTGAAAGGCACATTTAAAAGAACATCTGTGGTGAGTTGCCAAAAGCCATAAGGTCATGTAATATATTTGAGTACCCATGCAGAATCACAACACTCATAAAAGAGTTTGTAAAATGTTCTAATTTTTTAATTGGTTCTCTTGTTCATAGCAAACATTCCCATCTAAAAAAAGTACTGGTACAACAGAAATCTGGCTTTATATGTACTGCCTTGGGGTTGTCTGAAAAGTACTGTGGATTGAAAAGTTGGAAGCGTGATGCTTAATTTCACAGCTATCTGCTACGTTGTCCTCTTTTTGTTTTTCTGAAAGGTGTTGTAACATTGTCTTGGAAAGAAAAGGAGAGCCTCACACTTTTGGAGCTCAGATGCAATAATTTAATAGCCAATGTTTCGACAGACAAGCTGTCTTCATGAGGGTATAATGACCAACACTGCAGGTCACTAGTTTATATCATTTGAAAGGACACACACAGGTGTCTGTACTTATGGCCAGCTGTAGCTTGATTTCATTGGTGGATTTACAGATATAAATAGAACATGTAAAAAAAAGCATGAATAACATAATAATAATAATAATAATAATAATAATAATAATACATAAGATATTAGATACATTGTGGCTACATAGGCTTACAAACATTTACAAGAATGGCTTCAGATCAAAGTCTACGTTGAGACCGAAGGGATCAAGGTTTTTAAAATTAAAGAACCAGGTGGCCTCTCGTTTTAACAGTAAATTGTCAGGTATCTGACAGGAAAAACATCTTCCCTCATAACACTGTGGACCTCTGGGAACATTGGCTTCCCAAACAAAAGGTGAGCCCAGACTCATGTCTAGTAGTGTGTTGTGCCGTACATATGTGTTTGTGTGTGCATATGTGCGTGTGAAAATAAGGTAAAATACAACATATTGCATACCTCCCTCCAAACAAACACACGACACAAGTGCATTGACAAGAATCGGCACAGATGGGGCCCTTTTAGAAAGACACAAAATTAAAAGGTAGAAGAACCTGGGTGAGAAGAAAAAAAAGAGAAACATATTTCTCTTTGAGCCAACCTTCAAATATTGTACCTGAAAGAGTGAGCGAGAGAGAGAGGGAAAGAGAGAGAGTGACTCAGTAGGCAATTAAGAAGAGAGTGTCCTTTATCACTCTGTAATTGTGTCTGTGTGAACTGGAGGGAGAGAGAGAACGAGGGAGGGAGGGAGGGAGGGAGGGAGGGAGGGGGAGGAGTAAGGGGGGAAGCTGTGCTGGGAGCAGGTGTTTAAGTGGCTGATGTTCCGGGGCTCTGAAAACAGCATTACCTCCGTCAGAGAGAATGGGGCCTTTTCACTGCGGCCCCCTCCCGGTCTACACAACAACATGGCCAAACAACATGGCCGCCTGAAAGGACCCACTTCAAAGTCATTAATTGGCAGTTTGACATGAAAGGGGAGGCGTGTGCCGCCATGTAATGATGTGCGTCGGAAAAAGCTCAGAAAAACTTTTGATTTTCTAAACTTCTGCACTTTTCTAAAGGCTGTAAGCAGTGAATGGACATCCTTGTCGATTTCATTACCGCTTAGTATTGGCTTTTTATTGTTGACTTTTTCAATTTGTGGAAGGTTTTTGTTGGAGTTTTTAAAACTATTTTGGAATCTTTTTCAATGTCTGTTATCATTATATATAGCTTTAAGATTCAGAATTGCTTGCTAACAGTTGGACAATATTAAGGCCATTAAAAACTCATTAGATATACACTAGCGTTCAAAAGTTTGGGGTCACTTAGAAATGTCCTTGTTTTTGAAAAAAAAAGCATTTTTTTTGTCTATTAAAATAACATTAAATTGATTAGAAATACAGTGTAGACATTGTTAATGTTGTAAATGACTATTGAAAAGGCTGAATTTTAATGGAATATCTACATAGGCGTATAATGGCACGTTGTGTTAGCTAATCCAAGTTTATACTTTTAAAAGGCTAATTGATCATTAGAAAACCCCTTTGCAATTATGTTAGCACAGCTGAAAACTGTTGTCCTGATTAAAGAAGCAATAAAACTGGCCTTCAGCATTTGTGGGTTCGATTACAGGCTCAAAATGGCCAGGAACAAAGACCTTTCTTCTGAAACTCATCAGTCTATTCTTGTTCTGAGAAATTAAGGCTATTCCATGCGAGAAATTGCCAAGAAACTGGAGATCTCGTACAACGCTGTGTACTACTCCTTTCACAGAACAGCGCAAACTGGCTATAACCAGAATAGAAAGAGAAGTGGGAGGCCCCGGTGCACAACTGAGCAAGGGGACAAGTATGTTAGCGTGTCTAGTTTGAGAAACAGACGCCTTCTCAACTGGCAGCTGGCAGCTTCATTAAATAGTACCCGCAAAACACCAGTCAATGTCAACAGTGAATGCACGATTCCGGGATGCTGGCCTGCGTATGCTTTCACTGTTTTGAACAGATTATATTATATTTATATGATTATACAGATTAGATTATACTGATATGTATTGTAATGTTTTAAAATTGTATAAACTGCCTTAATTTTGCTGGACCCCAGGAAGAGTAGCTGCTGCTGGTTTGAATCCAGGTTGAATCACATCTGGCTGTGATTGTGAGTCCCATAGGGCGGCACACAATTGGCCCAGCGTCATCTGGGTTTGGCCAGGGTAGGCTGTCATTGTAAATAAGAATTTGTTCTTAACTGACGTGCCTAAATAAATAAAGGCAAAATATGTTTTTTTTTCAAATACTATTTAGAATGAGCAGCCAGCTCACGTTACGAACGAACAAGTGCACCAGGGAGAACGCAGCAAGCAACTGACATAATGTCAAAAAGCATGATGCGCTAGCCAGTTAACTTTCTTGCTGAAACAACTTCATATTTCCGAGTTAGTCAGATATTAGTTTATAAATACTTGAAATTTGCATGGGAGCTAACTATCTAGCAAGCTACCAGCTAAGCTGCTTTTCAAAGGTAAATAACTGGTTGATTTGACTAAAAATCTACCAAACTATGTCTCAATGTTTCTCAGAATTACTGTAGCTGGCTTTGTGATACACTCGGTTTTTATTAAGGTTTAGCCCCCACAACATGTCGCCCTGTCACCTACAGAAGAACCTGATGAACAACATGAGAGGAAACAATTATATTTCCCATGCTTTGCACAGAGCTGCTGCTGCTGGCAGTCACTGTGGGGCAGAGTAGTAAGTAACTGAACAGCTTGTTTTGAACAATATATTTTTAACAGGAAAATGTACACATTTACCATACTTTTAGAAGCATTTAAAACATATACAGCACCAGTCAAAAGTGTGGACACTCCTACTCATTCAAGAGTTTTTCTTAATTTTTACTATTTTCTACATTGTAGAATAATAGTGGTCAAGGCATTCTATTCAAACAGCTTCACCTGGCTTTTCTAACCGTTGAGGTCAGGTGATTGTGGAGGCCAGGTCATCTGATGCAGCACTCCATCACTCTCATTTTTGGTCAAATAGCCCTTACACAGCCTGGAGTTGTGTTGGGCCATTGTCCTGTTGAAAAACAAATTATAGTCCCACTAAGCCCAAACCAGATGGGATGGCGTATCGCTGTAGAATGCTGTGGTAGCCATGCTGGTTAAGTGTGCCTTAAATTCTAAATAAATCACTGACAGTGTCACCAGCAAAGCAGCCCCACACCATCACACCTCTTCCTCCATGTTTCACGGTAAGAAGCACACATGCAGAGATCATTAGTTCACCTACTCTGCATCTCACAAAGACACGGTGGTTGGAACCCAAAATCTCACATTTGGACTCATAAGACCAAAGGACAGATTTATACCGGTCTAATGTCCATTGCTCGTGTTTCTTGGTCCAAGCAAGCCTCTCCTTCTTATTTGTGTCCTCTATTACTGGTTTCTTTGCAGCAATTCGACCATGAAGGCCTGATTCACGCAGTCTCCTCTGAACAGTTGATGTTGAGATGTGTCTATTACTTGAACTCTGTGAAGCATTTATTTGGGCTGCAATTTCTGTGGCTGATAACTCTAATGAACTCATCCTCTGCAGCAGAGGTAACTTTGGGTTTTCCTTTCCTGTGTCGGTCCACATGAAAGCCAGTTTCATCATATCGCTTGATGGTTTGTGCGACTGCATTTGAAGAAAGTTTCAAAGTTCTTGAAAGTTCTTGTCTTAAAATAATGATGGATTGTCATTTCTATTTGCTTATTTGAGCTGTTCTTGTCATAATATGTATTGGTCTTTAACCAAATTGGCCTAAATTCTGTATACCACCCCTACCTTGTCACAAGGAAACTGATTGGCTCAAACGCATTAAGAAGGAAATAAATTCCACAAATTAACTTTTAACCAGTCATACCTGTTAATTGAAATGCATTAAGAGTGACTAACTCATGGAGCTGGTTGAGAGAATGCCAACAGTGTGCAAAGCTGTCATCAAGGCAAAGGTTGGCCACTTTGAAGAGTCCCAAATCGCAAATATATTTTGATTTGTTTAACACTTTTTTGATTACTACATGATTCTATATGTTATTTCATAGTTTTTACAATGTAGAAAATAGTAAAAATAAATATATATATATATATATACACAGTTGAAGTAAGAAGTTTACATACACCTTAGACAAATACATTTAAACTCAGTTTTTCACAATTTCTGACATTCAATCCTAGTAAAAATTCCCTGTTTTAGGTCACTAAGGATCACCACTTTATTTTAAGAATGTGAAATGTCAGAATAATAGTAAAGAGAATGATTTATTTCAGCTTTTATTTCTTTCATCATATTCCCAGTGGGTCAGAAGTTTACATACACTCAATTAGTATTTGGTGGCATTGCCTTTAAATTGGGTCAAACATTTCAGGTAGCCTTCCACAAGATTCCCACAATACGTTGGGTGAATCTTGGCCCATTCCTCTTGCCAGAGCTGGTGTAACGGAGTCAAGTTTGTATGCCTCCTTGTTCGCACCCGCTTTTTCAGTTCTGTCCACAAATTTTCTCGAGAATTGAGGTCAGGGCTTTGTGATGGCCGCTCCAATACCTTGACCTTGTTGTTCTTAAGCCATTTTGCCACAACTTTGGAAGTATGCTTGGGGTCATTGTCCATTTGGAAGACCCATTTGCGACCAAGCTTTAACTTCCTGACTGATTGTCTTGAGATGTTGTATCAATATATCCACATAATTTTTCTGCCTCATGATGCCATCTGTTTTGTGATGTGCACAAGTCCCTCCTGCAGCAAAGCACCCCCACAATATGATGCTGCCACCCCGTGCTTCACGGTTGGGATGGTGTTCTTCGGCTTGCAAGCCTCCCCCTTTTTCCTCCAAACATAACGATGGTCATTATGGCCAAACAGTTCTATTTTTGTTTCATCAGACCAGAGGACATTTCTCTCCAAAAAGTATGATCTTTGTCCCCATGTGCAATTGCAAACCGTAGTCTGGCCTTTTTATGGTGGTTTGGAGCAGTGGCTTCTTCCTTGCTGAGCAGCCTTTGAGGTTATGTTGATATAGGACTCGTTTTAGTGTGGATATAGATACTTTTGTACCTGTTTTCTCCAGCATCTTCACAAGGTCCTTTGCTGTTGTTCTGGGATTGATTTGCACTTTTCGCACCAAAGTACGTTTATCTATAGGAGACAAAACGTGTCTCCTTTCTGAGCGTTATGACGGCCGCGTGGTTCCATGGTGTTTATACTTGCGTACTGTTGTTTGTACAGATGAATGTGGTACCTTCAGCCGTTTGGAAATTGCTCCCAATGATATGCCAGACTTGTGGAGGTCTACAATTGTTTTTCTGAGTTCTTGGCTGATTTCTTTTGATTTTCCCATGATGTCAAGCAAAGAGGCACTGAGTTGGAAGGTAGGCCTTGAAATACATCCACAGGTACACCTCCAATTGACTCAAATGATATCAATTAGCCTATCAGAAGCTTCTAAAGCCATTACATAATTTTCTGGAATTTTCCAAGCTGTTTAAAGGCACAGTCAACTTAGTGTATGTAAACTTCTGACCCACTGGAATTGTGATGCAGTGAATTATAAGTGAAATAATTTGTCTGTAAACAATTGTTGGAAAAATGACTTGTGTCATGCACAAAGTAGATGTCCAAACCGACTTGCCAAGACTATAGTTTGTTAACAAGAAATATGGGGAGTTGTGTAAAAATGAGTTTTAATGACTCCAACCTAAGCATGTGAAAACCTACGGCTTCAACTGTATATATATATACTGTATATATATTTATAATGTATGTATGTATGTATGTATGTATATACAGTGGGGCAAAAAAGTATTTAGTCAGCCACCAATTGTGCAAGTTCTCCCACTTAAGAAGAAGAGTTAGATTTGATTTGATTTGATTTGAAGATGAGAGAGGCCTGTAATTTTCATCTTAGGTACACTTCAACTATGACAGACAAAATGAGAAAAAAAATCCAGAAAATCACATTGTAGGATTTTTAATGAATTTATTTGCAAATTATGGTGGAAAATAAGTATTTGGTCACCAACAAACACGCAAGATTTCTGGCTCTCACAGACCTGTAACTTCTTCTTTAAGAGGCTCCTCTGTCCTCCACTCGTTACCTGTATTAATGGCACCTGTTTGAACTTGTTATAAGTATAAAAGACACCTGTCCACAACCTCAAACAGTCACACTCCAAACTCCACTATGGCCAAGACCAAAGAGCTGTCAAAGGAAACCAGAAACAAAATTGTAGACCTGCACCAGGCTGGAAAGACTGAATCTGCAATAGGTAAGCAGCTTGGTTTGAAGAAATCAACTGCGGGAGCAATTATTAGGAAATGGAAGACATACAAGACCACTGATAATCTCCCTCGAGCTGGGGCTCCACGCAAGAACGGTGAGCAAAAATCCCAGAACCACACGGGGGGACCTAGTGAATGACCTGCAGAGAGCTGGGACCAAAGTAACAAAGCCTGCCATCAGTAACACACTACGCCGCCAGGGACAGGGCGAGACATGTCCCCCTGCTTAAGCCAGTACATGTCCAGGCCCGTCTGAAGTTTGCTAGGGAGCATTTGGATGATCCAGAAAAAGATTGGGAGAATGTCAGATGAAACCAAAATAGAACCTTTTGGTAAAAACTCAACTCATCTAAAGAACACCATACCTACTGTGAAGCATGGGAGTGGAAACATCATGCTTTGGGGCTGTTTTTCTGCAAAGGGACCAGGACGACTGATCCGTGTAAAGGAAAGAATGAATGGGGCCATGTATCGTGAGATTTTGAGGGAAAACCTCCTTCCATCAGCAAGGGCATTGAAGATGAAACGTGGCTGGGTCTTTCAGCATGACAATGATCCCAAACATACCGCCCGGGCAACGAAGGAGTGGCTTCGTAAGAAGCATTTCAAGGTTCTGGAGTGGCCTAGCCAGTTGCCAACAAAGGGTATATAACAAAGTATTGAGATAAAATTTTGTTATTGACCAAATACTTATTTTCCACCATAATTTGCAAATAAATTCATTAAAAATCCTACAATGTGATTTTCTGGATTTGTTTTCTCATTTTGTCTGTCATAGTTGAAGTGTACCTATGATGAAAATTACAGGCCTCTCTCATCTTTTTAATGGGAGAACTTGCACAATTGTTGGTTGACTAAATACTTTTTTGCCCCACTGTATATATATATATTTTTTTTTTAAAGTGGGAAGCCACCCCCTAACTCTCTAATGGGCAGGCCGTCACTGCTTTAAAACTGACAATAACCATTCAGTAGAGCAGTGAATGCCTAAAACTGTAAAAGTTGAGAGGTCTACATTAGTATTGGGGTCGGGAGAGGTGAGGGTGGGATCTCTTTGGTTTTGATGAATCTTTATCTGAAGCTGGAGACTTTTATCTCCCTCACCAACTTCAAACATCAGCTATCTGAGCAGCTAACCGATCGCTGCAGCTGTACATAGTCTATTGGTAAATAGCCCACCCATTTTCACCTACCTCATCCCCATACTGTTTTTATTTATTTACTTTTCTGCTCTTTTGCACACCAATATCTCTCTACCATCTGATCATTTATCACTCCAGTATTAATCTGCAAAATTGTAATTATTCGCCTACCTCCTCATGCCTTTTGCCCACATTGTATATAGACTCCCCCTTTTTTCTACTGTGTTATTGACTTGTTAATTGTTTACTCCATGTGTAACTCTGTGTTGTCTGCTCACACTGCTATGCTTTATCTTGGCCAGGTCGCAGTTGCAAATGAGAACTTGTTCTCAACTAGCCTACCTGGTTAAATAAAGGTGAAATAAAAAAATAAAAAATAAACATTTTTTATCCCTAATTTCTGAAACCAGCAGTGTCGTATTCATTAGGAAACAGACTTTATTCCCAAACAGGTGTAAACTTTGTTTTCGTGCATATGCTTAGTAAATCTATACCTAAACACTGAATAGATCAAATTGGACAAGCACGCTCGTCAAGAGATAAGGACATTTTGGATAAAACCATTTGGAAACTGTTCAATTGAGTAATTCAATGCTGTATGTGGGTACAGTAATGGAAGGAGAGAAAAGAGAGAGGATCAGGGAGAATGAGGAGAGGGTTATGAGAAAAGATCGCCTTGACACACTTCCTGGATTAAGCCCGAACATGATAACCCTTTTCCATCCTAGGCCGCGATCCCTCCGACGACACCTAAATCCTCCTCTTCACCCACTCCCAGTTCATTACGTAAATCAGTGTAATTCTTTAGACATGTTTTGATTCAGGGGGATGTAGTTTATCCCGCGCCCCTCGCCTTTCTTTTTAAACGACCTCGCCCTCCAGCTGGCACCAGGTTGGCATGGGTCCCATCCCCAGGCAAAACATGGCGCAGGTAACTACAACGGCGCTGATGTTGGCTTGAGTCTCCAATTAGTCCACATCACTAACCCTACCACCTTACAATGCATTGCTGTGGCAATGCTTTAATCGTTGTAACTTACTGCTAAACTGAAACAGGGGTTGAATTAAATGAAAAAGTAGAAATGTGTCTGGGGATCTTTTGAAACACTCTGACGCTATCTAAATGTCAACTTTTCAAAGATTGGTTGTCTAGAATAAAAAAAGACTCTGACATTCAGAGTTTGTTCAAATACAGTAATGTTTACTGTCAATAGTTGTTTTGTAGGAAGTGGGGGGGGAAACAAATCATGAAGGTATACCAATCCCAATCATTCAGACAAGGGTTTTGACTGAAACGGCTAATTTGAACAAGTGTGTGATCCAGGTATTCTACTTGAAGCTACTTGAAATGTGTGCTCAAGATGACTGTAGCTGTAGGATCAATGTTCTGTCCTACCAATGCACTCAAAACTCACAATGGAGGGGCCTCCTGAGTGGAGCAGTGGTCTAAGGCACTGCATCGTAGTGCTTGAGGCGTCACTACAGACCCTGGTTCGATCCCAGGCTGTGTTGCGATCGGGAGACCCATGAGGCAGCGCACAATTGGCCCAGCGTCATCTGGGTTAAGGGAGCCTTTGGCCGGCCGGGATGTTCTTGTCCCATTGTGCTCTAGTGACTACTTGTGGTGGGCTGGGTGCATGCACGCTGACTTTGGTCACCAGTTGTACGGTATTTCCTCCGACACATTGGTGCAGCTTGGCAGGGTCATGTTTCGGAGGACGCATGGGTCTCGACTTTCGCCTCTCTTGAGTCCGTACAGGAGTTTCAGCGATGGGACAAGACTGTAACTACCAATTGGATATCACAAAAATGGTCCTTTGGTGTGGGCGTCGATAAGGACACTGTGATCTTGCAGAGACAAGCTGACTCACCGTTGTCGTTGGGGAACTGTACATGGTCCGGTTCTAATGTCTGCCCTTGCAGTCCCCACACTCATGATATTTCGAGAACTGAAAGAGATGATGCAGGATAACCCTGAGAGGCTACGAAGCCCAGAACCAATCACCATGACGATAGAAAACACACAGTCTCTCTGTGCCTTTTTGAATGACACCAACAACCGTTGATGATGACAATGTTTTATTGTCACATAAATAAAAGCATCATGTGTTGTTTTACAGGGTCGGCTATAGTAGTGTGGCACTCCTGGAGCCTTGGTGCCTTGTCAAGGACACATCGACAGATTTCTCACTTTGGATATTCGAAGCAGTGACCTTTCGGTTGGCGGGATGAAAGCTCTAACTGCTAGGCTACCTGCCTCCCTGCTTTTGTGTGTGGACAGACTGGCTTGTCTGAACCACTTCCAAGCTCTGTCTCCATTTACCACAAAGACCCCAGCACCACTGACCCCATCCCTGAGGTGATTCCACAGTACCATCCTCAAGTCCTCCCCGAGATCCCTTCATCCAAGACACTTTTCACCCTCCCTTTTTTTTTATTCCTCCTCTGAATCTGCAGTAAATCTGAATTAACGAGCACCCTGTCTGGGGTCATCTCTGGGCCAGGTCATGTTGGCTAATTAAACGACGCGAAAGGAGAAAGGAGAGAGGATAGGTGGGTGCATAGACGGGGGGTGGGGGGAGTCTGCACAGGAAGTCTGTGTATAGCACCTGATTTATGCATAATCGCGGGGATAGGAGACCAGGGGGCCACCGGTAGACAGAGAGCAGCCCAGCTGTGACCTGTCCTCCCAGATCCAATTGGGGAGGGTTGGTAGAGGAGGAGGAGGGAGGGAGGGAGGGAGGGAGGGAGGGAGGGAGGGAGGGAGGGAGGGAGGGAGGGAGGGAGGGAGGGAGGGAGGGAGGGAGGGAGGGAGGGAGGGAGGGTAGACAAGACTCCCCGTATTCCCATTCTGTACACAACAGTCGTCTCTTTTCTATTTGTAGAATGGATAGAGAATGTTCTACAATCAACAAGTTTTCTTGGCACAATGGTACAAAAAAAAACATATATATTGTGTGTTGACATTATGTCATCACTGGAGACACATTTCACGAATGCTATTCAGGAAAAACGATTGCTTATTTTGTTATTTCTGGCCCAGTCAAGTACAGGCCATACAGACAAAAAAGACGGACAG
Source organism: Oncorhynchus keta (assembly GCF_023373465.1). Taxonomy (NCBI): domain Eukaryota; kingdom Metazoa; phylum Chordata; class Actinopteri; order Salmoniformes; family Salmonidae; genus Oncorhynchus; species Oncorhynchus keta. The sequence goes on from NC_068429.1 coordinate 13,892,504, forward strand.
ACACATACAGTCAACTACAAAATTATTTGCGCCCTTGATAAAGATAAATAAGACGAATACTGAGCTTTATTATATGATATTTTTATTTATTAATTATTATATCATTTTATACCAGTACAGTTGCTCAGAGAAAGATATTTTGTTTAGCAAGTCATCTTTTTCGGGGTGCCAATAAGTAATTATTATTAAATAAAATCAAACAAAATGTTATCTGTATTAACGTTTGACTTATAAGTTCATCTAATTTTATGAAACTGTATTGAGGCCTTCAATGGTTTCCTGTGCCACTGGGGTATAACAATTAGGTGACACACATGTAAAATCCATTTGTCATCCATCCCCATTGGGAAAGGCAAAGCACTCACAAACGAAAAGAGACATATGGTTATTGACCTTCATAAATCAAACAATAGGTACAAACAATAGCTAAAAGCCTAAATATACCACTTACCGATATTGAGGCAATAATGAAGAAGTTTAAAACCAGTGGAACAGTGGTAAACTTGCCTGGTAGAGGACGCATGTGTATGTTGTTCCCACGCAGATGGGAGACAATGTAAAAGTCAAAGGGACACAGTTGGAGAATTCAAAAACTTAGTTGCATCTTGGGGTTACCAAGTCTCATAATCTATAATTAGATGCCACCTCTATGCTAATGGGACCTTTGGCGGGGTTGCCAGAAAATATACTTTATTGAAAGCAACCAACAGATGTAAACGCATGGAGCTTGCTAAATGGCATCGGCACTTGGATTTGAACCAGGTGCTATGGGGATATGTGACTAAAATAGAGGTATTTGGCCATGCACATCAGCGATTGTTTTGACATCAAAAGATGGAGGCATTGCAGAAAATAACCTCATACATACTGTAAAATATGATTGTGGACATTTGATGTTATTCGGCTGTTTCACTTCCCCTGGTCCTAGGGCCCTGTTAAAGTCAACGGCATCATGAATTTTACCCAGTACCAGGACATTTTAGCCAAAAACCTGGTTGCCTTTGCCAGGAGGCTGAAACTTTGCCACAAGTGGATCTTCCAGCAAGACCACCCCAAGCACACTGTCACGCCCTGACCTTAGAGAGCCTTTTTATGTCTCTATTTGGTTTGGTCAAGGTGTGATTTGGGGAGGGCATTCTATGTTTTTGTTTTCTATGATTTTGTATTTCTATGTTTTGGCCGGGTATGGTTCTCAATCAGGGACAGCTGTCTATCGTTGTCTCTGATTGGGAACCAAACTTAGGCAGCCATTTTTCCCACCTGTCTTTGTGGGTAGTTAACTTTGTTTGTGGCACTTAGCCCTTAAGCTTCACGGTTGTTTTTTGTATTGTTAATTGTTTTTGTCGGCATAATCCTAATAAAAAGGAATATGTACGCTCACCACGCTGTGCTTTGGTCCTCTCCTTCAGAAGCCCGTGACACACACATCAAAATCCACAAAGAAATAGGACCCGTCAATAAGCGCAGACCGAAGGATATCAACGATCTGGAAAGATTCTGTAAGAAGAAATTATCTAAGATCCAGCCCAACGTGTTCTCCAGTCTCATAAAACATTATAGATCCATCCCAACATGTTCTCCAGTCTCATAAAACATTATAGATCCATCCCAACGTGTTCTCCAGTCTCATAAAACATTATAGATCCATCCCAACATGTTCTCCAGTCTCATAAAACATTATAGATCCATCCCAACGTGTTCTCCAGTCTCATAAAACATTATAGATCCATCCCAACATGTTCTCCAGTCTCATAAAACATTATAGATCCATCCCAACGTGTTCTCCAGTCTCATAAAACATTATAAATCCATCCCAACGTGTTCTCCAGTCTCATAAAACATTATAGATCCATCCCAACGTGTTCTCCAGTCTCATAAAACATTAAAGATCCATCCCAACATGTTCTCCAGTCTCATAAAACATTATAGATCCATCCCAACATGTTCTCCAGTCTCATAAAACATTATAGATCCATCCCAACGTGTTCTCCAGTCTCATAAAACATTATAGATCCACCCCAACATGTTCTCCAGTCTCATAAAACATTATAGATCCATCCCAACGTGTTCTCCAGTCTCATAAAACATTATAGATCCATCCCAACATGTTCTCCAGTCTCATAAAACATTATAGATCCATCCCAACGTGTTCTCCAATCCCATAAAACATTATAGATCCATCCCAACATGTTCTCCAGTCTCATAAAACATTATAGATCCATCCCAACATGTTCTCCAGTCTCATAAAACATTATAGATCCATCCCAACGTGTTTTCCAGTCTCATAAAACATTATAGATCCATCCCAACATGTTCTCCAGTCTCATAAAACATTATAGATCCATCCTAACATGTTCTCCAGTCTCATAAAACATTATAGATCCATCCCAACATGTTCTCCAGTCTCATAAAACATTATAGATCCATCCCAACATGTTCTCCAGTCTCATAAAACATTATAGATCCATCCCAACGTGTTCTCCAGTCTCATAAAACATTATAGATCCATCCCAACATGTTCTCCAGTCTCATAAAACATTATAGATCCATCCCAACGTGTTCTCCAGTCTCATAAAACATTATAAATCCATCCCAACGTGTTCTCCAGTCTCATAAAACATTATAGATCCATCCCAACATGTTCTCCAGTCTCATAAAACATTATAGATCCATCCCAACGTGTTCTCCAGTCTCATAAAACATTATAGATCCACCCCAACATGTTCTCCAGTCTCATAAAACATTATAGATCCATCCCAACGTGTTCTCCAGTCTCATAAAACATTATAGATCCATCCCAACATGTTCTCCAGTCTCATAAAACATTATAGATCCATCCCAACATGTTCTCCAGTCTCATAAAACATTATAGATCCATCCCAACGTGTTTTCCAGTCTCATAAAACATTATAGATCCATCCCAACGTGTTTTCCAGTCTCATAAAACATTATAGATCCATCCCAACGTGTTTTCCAGTCTCATAAAACATTATAGATCCATCCCAACATGTTCTCCAGTCTCATAAAACATTATAGATCCATCCTAACATGTTCTCCAGTCTCATAAAACATTATAGATCCATCCCAACGTGTTCTCCAGTCTCATAAAACATTATAGATCCATCCCAACGTGTTCTCCAGTCTCATAAAACATTATAGATCCATCCCAACATGTTCTCCAGTCTCATAAAACATTATAGATCCATCCCAACGTGTTCTCCAGTCTCATAAAACATTATAGATCCATCCCAACATGTTCTCCAGTCTCGTAAAACATTATAGATCCATCCCAACATGTTCTCCAGTCTTATAAAACATTATAGAAAACATCTCAGTGCCATTATCATTGTAAGGGAGGTTGCACAAAGTACTCAAAACAGGTGTCAATAATTTTGACAACTATCCATTTGAGAATTTTTTGTATTACTTGTAAAACAAAATCACTTTCTCTGAGCAATTGTATTAGTATAAAATAATATCATTTTCACATTTTTCGGAGCATACAGTATGTTGCAGTATTTGTATTATTTATTTTATAGTATTTTTTGCTCATCTTTATCAAAGGTACCAATCATTTTGGAGATGACTGTATACACTAAACACACACACACACACACACACACACACACACACACACACACACACACACACACACACACACACACACACACACACACACACACACACACACACACACACACACACACACACACACACCCTGTCCATCTGTCCAGACTCTCACAGCACGGAGAGGGGAAAACTCCCCTTCCCCTTGGAAAAGGGAGATGTTTCCTCCTTTCAGTATGGAGAGAACAGAGCAACACATCCTGGTCCCAGAGCGTTATTCTGAACGGAAATTCGAGAAACATTATTTAGTATGACATGTTACATTTGTCGATGTCCTTCACCCATTTCATATGATATGTTTCAACTTACAATACATGTTATGAATTTGCAAACGTATGATATGTTATGAATTCTAGCTCTAGCTGGCTAACGTTAGGTAGGCTAGGGGTTAAGGTTAGAGTTAAGTTTAGGAGTTAGGTTAAAGGGTTTAGGTTAGGTTTAGGGGAAGGGTTAGCTAAATGGTTAAAGCTAGGGTTAGGGGAAGGATTAGCTAATATGCAAAGTAGTTGCAAAGTAGCTAAAAAAGTAGTAAGAAGTTGCTAATTAGCTGAAATGCTGAAGTTGTCCGTGATGACATTCGAACTCGCAAGCTTTGGGGTGCTAGATGTTCATGTTATATGACCACCTATCCTCCCCGACCAACCACCCTACTTTCTTTTTTGCCTTAAGTAACCATCTGTCTTATGTAATCATACCAAACGTAATACTAATTTGAGTGTCCCAGGTTTACGTTTACTATGTTACGTCTAGTCTTTGAGACCAGGCTGAGCAACAGGATGTGTCACTGGGATCACAGTAAACCTCAAAACACTGACTCTGCTGTGTGGTCCCTGTTAAGACGTGGTGTCATTTTTATATTCAATTGACATTCTATTGGTAACGATGGGGCAAACAATGGCAGTGACTTCACAATACATTTATCACCCACATTCATTAACGTGGGTACGCACTCACACACACACATTGAAGTAAAAGAGAAGTTGAGAAGTAAAACATTTTAATATATAGACTCCCCTAGCCACACACACACACACACACACACACACACACACACACACACACACACACACACACACACACACACACACACACACACACACACACACACACACACACACACACACACACAGACACACACACACACACACACCGTTTCTCTTGTACACACAGACCCCTACCACCTAGTTGAAAGAACTCTTGGCCTTGCTGTCTTTCTTTCCTAACCTTGTGCATTTTGTATGTAATTATCTATCAAGTATCTATATAAATACTATGCTGTGCTGTGCAGCCTTAAGGTGAAGTGCAAGGGGAATGGTTGTCTTTGTTAGTTTGTAAATTGTTGAACACTATATGCACCTGGAGTTTTTCCACATACAAGGCCACAAAGGACAAATCAAATTTTCCATTAAAATGGTTGTGGGTGAAATAAGTTCTTAACTGTGTTTTTTTACTAACTTTTTTCTGTCCTGTTACATCTGGCAAATTATTATTACGTTTGGTACTATATTCACAAGTATGTGGTACATTTTCTCAACTTTAAGTGCGAAACTCCAAAATGGTCACACTTGTAACACAGCCAGTACTTCATTCAAAACCTATCATTGTGTATTAATTTGGATTGTAAACATCTCTCATAACACAACCATCGATTCAAAATACAAAACATAGATCATAGGTTGAATCACCAAAACAAAACCTATTTTCAATTTAGTATTCCTAACGACCTGTTAATCCAAGAGCAAATAATGCTAGATACAGTGTGTGTTTCAAATGGCCCTTAGAAGTGTTGAAAGTAATATGCTACAGTTCTGAAACAGTATATTACAGCAGATTACAGTATATTACAGCAGATTACACTAAATTACAGTAGATTACAGTTTTCACATTAGGTAATACGTTTACATTACCCAACAAAATGTCTATAATATCTATACTCAGTGTAATCAAAAGTGTGATCAATCATTTTATTTTTCCGATATAATTGCAATATAGGTGTCCTGTCTGCAATCAAATGTAATAATTTAAATTAAACAAATTAAATTAATAAAAATAAAACATTACATTTAGCACGCATTCATTTGCATCAAGCCTGTCTTCTCATCCACATTACAGTGAATGTCCTCATTGTTCAAGTGCCACAGGAAACAGCTTTTGGCACGGCGAATCCAAGCATAACATTGGTCTGTATTGATGTTGTCGCATGCCTCATCCATGGTCAGAAGGAGGGTGGCACGCTCATGGGGATGGCGATCGTACACCTTCTACCTCCGTGCTGAAAACATTCCTCAATAGGGTTGAGGAAAGGAGAGTATGGGGGCATGTATAGGTTCACGAATCAGGGATGGGCCCGAAACCATGCCTGAACCACCTCTGCCTGAACCACCTCTGCCTGAACCACCTCTGCCTGAACCACATCTGCCTGAACCACCTCTGCATGGTGGAACCTGACACACAATGACATAGGTGACCCCTTCACCTTGACAGGCCTGCTCAATTTCATTGAGAAAGACATTGAGGTGTGCAGCGTTGTAGGATCCAAATAATGACCTAAGTCCTACCACACCATCTTCAGAAATAGCTGAGCACATGTTTGTCCAGGCACTTGGACGGTTGTCCGTTGGCCGATGAGGTTCCGCCCAAGGCGTCAAGTTTTGACCAGGTTGAAGCCTGTTTCATTAACAAAGATATACTTGTGATGGTTCACAGCAGCATCAAGCACCATCACCCTCTAAACATATATTTGGGTTAGTTATTTTTACAGTATAGTTCCAATATGATATTGTGAAGTAGCATGTGCATCAAATTGTAACCATTATACAGTATAGAGTGCTGTACCTGAACATACTCAGCCCGCAGTTGTTTCCCCCAGTCGTTGTTTAACTCAAAAGGCACCAGGTAAATGTGTTTCATAGATAGCTGGTGCCTCTTCAAAAGGCGTGCGAATGTTGGTAGGCTGATGGATGCCACATTGGCAAAGGTGTCATCGTTCTCCTCAATGGCCTGCTTTATTTCGGACAGCCGTATGTCATTCCTGGCCCTCACCATTTCCACCACGGCCCACTCCTGCTGGTCGGTCAGCACACAGCCATGGCCACCACCATGGGGTCTTCTGTCAATTCTGAGGGTAGAACAGAGTATACTGTCAACATATCATACTGTAATAATTCTGGAACATGTTTTGTGAATTGACGTGTGTTACAATAAATGGTGTAATTGACTGTAAATGTAATGGTAAAGCACAGTGAATATCCTGCAGACTTACAGGTTTTCTTTACGAAGTGTTCTCATGATCGAATTAACAGTTGATCTTATCAGTCTCCGACATGTTTTTTTTTGTTTATGGGTGGAGCTATATTTTGGTTCCAAGATGGCGTAGCAGTTAGGCGTCCTTTGTCCTCGTCTTGTTCCGTGAATATATATTTTATATCTTTTTATCTTTTTCTTCGCATATCTTTTTCTATATTTTTTCTAAAACCTCAACTTCAAAACACTCTCCTGCAACCCGCCTCACCAAATGTGGTGGGGATCTGTGTTTTTTCAAAAATATTATTCACCTCGTATCTGAAATCCACAACAGAAGCTAGCCAGAAGTTAGCCAGCTCACTAGCTAACGTTAGTATTCAGCTAACCACGGCTAGCGGTCATCAGCTATCCTTTAGCTCGGAAAGCTATCACCAACTCAGACCAGTGCATACCGGACGTATTTTCTCTCCATATCCCCGGATTTCTATCGCAAGTTCTGGACATCGGGCCTTCGCGACTGGAATACCGACCTTATCTGTCCGAGGGAGTTATTGTTCAATTTAAATGTTTGAATATGAAATTATTTGTGATGGGATGAAAACGTGAGATTTGGGTTTTCATGAGTGAATTAGGCCCGACTCAGTGGCCCGCCCACGTGAAGAGACATAGGTTGTAAACTATGAAACACACCCCTTTTCTCCCTTCCTATATAAAGCCTTGACAACAATATAACCTCCTGTTCCGAGGATGTGAGGACGACGGTCCGATGTCAGAATGGTTCAGATAATAGCTACAGAATGAAGCCAACATCAGCATGAGCTTTGGTTGCGAATGGTATGAACTTTGAACTCTTATTCACTACAGAAGTGATACCTCCTAGCCGTTGAGTTAGCAACAGCAGCTGCAAACGCAGGTTAGGAAGGAACAGACAGAGTATCCAGTCGACCACACAACGACGTTACTACAACGCATCCAATTGACCACCAGAGACATTCTTCAAAGGACAAAGGACTCGGTTTGGCAACGCGACCTTCCATCTACCACCAACCTACCGAAGCGCAGCTCAGAGTAAATATTTATTACATTTTCCTTTTCCAAATGGGCGGTAATTTAGAATGCATAAGATACTGTATTTACGATAGCACAGCTTCGCCCTTTGTTCCACAGTCTTCCCGCTCTTTCACTCAAACCCAGCCCTTTTCCTTTGTGTAACAAGTTGTCATATCTGTTCCGCCCGCTAGGGACGTTTTCCTTTATGACGTCATTTGTAATCAAGTTATGATTAATTATGTGTATGTGTATGTGTAATTCTGTGTGATTAGTTAGGTATTTAGTAAATAAATAATTAAACCCAATTTTGTATTGCTGATTCAACTTGCTAGCCAGGGTTCGTGAAGATAACCAAGAATTTACAACTTTCAGATGAGACTGAATTAAGGTGAAGATTAATATTGACTGCTATTGATGTAAAAAATGACTAGGCCTTTAAGAGTTTATTCGGAGGATAACAGCTCTATAAATATTATTTTGTGGTGCCCCGACTCTCTAGTTAATTACATTTACATGATTAGCTCAATCAGGTAATATTAATTTACAGATAAATTATTTTATAGAATAGCATGTCATATCACTTAATCCGACATAGCCAAAGACACAATAACTCTTATGATCGCTCGGCTAAGCATGCATCTCCTTCATGTCAATTGGCTTATTTCACTGTAGAGCCTCTAGCCCTGCTCATTATACCTTATCCAAACCCTCAGTTCCACCATCCACACATGCAATGACATCACCTGGTTTCAATTATGTTTCTAGAGACAACATCTCTTTCATCATCGCTCAATCCACTGTATTCACATCCTACCATACCTTTGTCTGTACATTATACCTTGAAGCTATTTTATCGCCCCCAATTCTCATAGCTTTTAGCAGTACCCATATCCTACTCCTCCTCTGTTCCTCTGGCAATCTAGACGTGAATCCAGGCCCTAAAACCAAGTGCCTAGCACCACTCCTATTCCCCAGGCGCTCTCTTTTGATGACTTCTGTAACTGTAAATGCCTTGGTTTCATGCATGTTAACATTAGAAGCGTCCTCCCTAAGTTTGTTTTATTCACTGCTTTAGCACACTCTGCCAACCTGGATGTCTTAGCGGTGTCTGAATCCTGGCTTAGGAAGACCACCAATAACTCTGAAATCTCCACCCCTAACTACAACATTTTCAGACAAGATAGAATGGCCAAAGGGGGTGGTGTTGCAAAGTACTGCAGAGATCGCCTGCAGAGTTCTGTCCTAATATCCAGGTCTGTACCCAAACAATTTGAACTTCTACTTTTAAAAATCCACCTCTCTAAAAACAAGTCTCTCACCGTTGCCGCCTGCTATAGACCACCCTCTGCCCCTTGCTGCGCTCTGGATAGCATATGTGAACTGATTGCCCCCCATCTATCTTCAGAGCTCATGCTGCTAGGTGACCTAAACTGTGACATGCTTAAAACCCCGCCATCCTACAATCTAAACTTGATGCCCTCAATCTCACACAAATTATCAATGAACCTACCAGGTACAACCCCAAAGCCGTAAACACGGCACCCTCATAGATATCATCGTAACCAACTTGCCCTCTAAATACACCTCTGCTGTTTTCAACCATCTCAGCGATCACTGCCTCATTGCCTGCATCTGTAATGGGTCAGCGGTCAAACGACCTCCACTCCACTGAAACACTTCAGGGAGCAGGCCTTTCAAATCGACCCGGCCCGGGTATCCTGGAAGGATATTGACCTCATTGCCTGGTTATTCTTTAAAAATGCCTTCCTCACCATCTTAAATAAGCATGCCCCATTCAAGAAATTTAGAACCAGGAACAGACATAGCCCGTGGTTCTCTTCAGACCTGACTGCCCTTAACCAACACAAAAACATCCTGTGGCGTTCTGCATTAGCATCGAACAGTCCCCGTGAAATGCAACCTTTCAGGGAAGTTAGAAACCAATATACACAGGCAGTTAGAAAAGCCAAGGCTAACTTTTTCAAGCAGAAATTTGCTTCCTGCCACGCAAATTCAAAAAAGTTCTGGGACATTTTAGAGTCCATGGAGAATAAGAGCACCTCCTCTCAGCTGCCCACTGCACTGAGGATAGGAAACTTTGTCACCACTGATAAATCCACTATAATTGAGAATTTCAATAAGCATTTATCTACAGCTGGCCATGCTTTCCACCTGGCTACCCCTACCCCGGTCAACAGCACTGCACCCCCCACAGGAACTCGCCCAAACCTCCCCATTTCTCCTTCTCCCAAATCCAGTCAGCTGATGTTATGAAAGAGCTGCAATATCTGGACCTCCACAAATCAACCAGGCTTGACAAACTGGACACTTTCTTTCTAAAATGATCTGCCGAAATTGTTGCAACCCCTATTACTAGGCTGTTCAACCTCTCTTTCGTGTCGTCTGAGATTCCCAAAGATGGGAAAGCTGCCGCGGTCATCCCCCTCTTCAAAGAGGGGGATACTCTTGACCCAAACTGCTAAGGTCTTCGAAAGCCAAGTTAACAAACAGATCAACGACCATTTCGAATCCCACCGTACCTTCTCCGCTATGCAATCTGGTTTCAGAGCTGGTCATGGGTGCACCTCAGCCACGCTCAAGGTCCTAAACGATATCTTAACCGCCATCGATAAGAAACAATACTGTGCAGCCATATTCATTGACCTGGCCAAGGCTTTCGACTCTGTCAATCACCACATCCTCATCGGCAGACTCAACAGCCTTGGTTTCTCAAATGATTGCCTCGCCTGGTTCACCAACTACTTCTCCGACAGAGTTCAGTGTGTCAAATCTGAGGGCCTGTTGTCCATACCTCTGGCAGTCTCTATGGGGGTGCCACAGGGTTAAATTCTTGGGCCGACTCTTTTCTCTGTATACATCAATGATGTCGCTCTTGCTGCTGGTGAGTTTCTGATCCAACTCTACACAGACGACACCATTCTGTATACCTCTGGCCCTTCTTTGGACACTGTTAACAACCCTACAGACGAGCTTCAATGCCATAAAACTCTCCTTCCGTGGCCTCCAACTGCTCTTAAACGCAAGTAAAACTAAATGCATGCTCTTCAACCGATCGCTGCCAGCACCTACCCACCCATCCAGCATCACTACTCTGGACGGTTCTGACTTAGAATATGTGGACAACTACAAATAACTAGGTGTCTGGTTAGACTGTAACCTCTCCTTCCAGACATAAAATATCTCCAATCCAAAGTTAAATCTAGAATCGGCTTCCTATTTCGCAACAAGGCATCCTTCACTCATGCTGCCAAACTTACCCTCGTAAAACTGACCATCTTACCGATCCTCGACTTTGGCGAAGTAATTTACAAAATAGCCTCCAATAACCTACTGAACAAATTGGATGCAGTTTATCACAGTGCCATCCGTTTTGTCACTAAAGCCCCATATACTACCCACCACTGCGACCTGTATGCTCTCGTTGGCTGGCCCTCGCTTCATACTCGTCGCCAAACCCACTGGCTCCAGGTCATCTACAAGACCCTGCTAGGTAAAGTCCCACCTTATCTCTGCTCGCTGGTCACCATAGCAGCACCCACCCGTAGCACGCGCTCCAGCAGGTATATCTCCCTTGTTACCCCCAAAGCCAATTCCTCCTTTGGCCGCCTCTCCTTCCAGTTCTCTGCTGCCAATGACTGGAACGAACTAAAAAATCTCTGAAACTGGAAATTCTTATCTCCCTCACTAGCTTTAAGCACCAGCTGTCAGAGCAGCTCACAGATCACTGCACCTGTACATAGCCCATCTATAAATAGCCCAAACAACTACCTCTTCCCCTACTGTATTTATTTATTTTGCTCCGTTGCACCCCAGTACTTCTACTTTGCATACTCATCTACTGTCAAATCTGCCATTCCAGTGTTTTAATTGCTATATTGTATTTACTTCGCCACCGTGGCCTATTTATTGCCTTCACCTCGTTATCTCACCTCATTTGCTCACATTGAATATAGACTTATTTTCTACTGTATTATTGACTGTATGTTTGTTTTACTCCATGTGTAACTCCTCCCTCACACTTGTGTAATCAATTTCTATGTTTTTGATAGGAGAGATTCTTCTACAGCTTCTATCAGCACAGTTAGTTTCTGTTATTACCATTTCTCTTATAACTGAAGGATCTTGCGTTTGCAACGCACAAGCATGTATACTGTATGTTTGCGCTGCTATGCTGGTTTTGCTGGTGTGTGTGTGTGTGTGTGTGTGTATGTATGTGTGTGTGCGTGTATGTATGTGCGGGCATGTGTGTGGGTGCATGTGTGTGTGTCTGTGTGTGTGGGAGGGAGTGAGGGGATATGTGTGTGTGTTTTAGGGCTTCTGGAAAGGCCTTATCTGTCCAGCACCTGGGCTGTGAAGACAGGAAAGGGCAGGGGAGAGAGGCAGTCTGCGCTGTACCTAACAACACTGGCCAGACTGCCTGGTACTTCCCAAACTGGGCCAAAACAACAACAAGAGCACATTATAACAATCAGCAATACAGAGACTTTGTCAATGGTCATCTTTTCTGGAAGTGTGTGTGTGTGTGTGTGTGTGTGTGTGTGTGTGTGTGTGTGTGTGTGTGTGTGTGTGTGTGTGTGTGTGTGTGTGTGTGTGTGTGTGTGTGTGTGTGTGTGTGTGTGTGTGTGTGTGTACATGTGAATATGCAGGTGTTTGAGGGAGATAGAGTGATGGGTCTACCAACAAAGGCTTGAGGTTCTTCACTGTATGCAGTAGATGAATGAAAATCTTTGTATTCTATCACCATGACAACCCTGAATGTCCTCTGTGATCTGGGGAAGAGTTGTCAATCAACATGAGAGGAGACACAAACATTTCCTCTATACTGTACATGGAGCATAGTCAATAAACAGTGTAGACATACTCACTTATTCATTCAACACCAAACACACACTTATATATATATACATCCAAAAATGCACAAATACATTGCGCACACGCACAGGCACACAAACACACACGCACCCATTCACACACACACACACACACACACACACACACACACACACACACACACACACACACACACACACACACACACACACACACACACACACACACACACACACACACACACGCACAAGCACACAAACACACACACACCCACTCACGGGAATGTCGAGCTTCATCTGTGTCTTCTCTTGCCCCCTGATTGTGATTCATAGTGATATTGGGGGCTGAGAGGTTTAACGTATTATCTTATAGTACAACACTGTACTGTATAGTATCTAACAGTACAACATTGTACTGTATAGTATCTAACAGTACAACATTGTACTGTATAGTATCTAACAGTACAACACTGTACTGTATAGTATCTAACAGTACAACATTGTACTGTATAGTATCTAACAGTACAACATTGTATAGTATCTAACAGTATAGTGTCTAACAGTACAACATTGTATGGGTAGGTGCTGGCAGCGATCGGTTTAACGTATTATCTTATAGTACAACACTGTACTGTATAGTATCTAACAGTACAACATTGTACTGTATAGTATCTAACAGTACAACATTGTACTGTATAGTATCTAACAGTACAACACTGTACTGTATAGTATCTAACAGTACAGCATTGTACTGTATAGTATCTAACAGTACAACATTGTATAGTATCTAACAGTATAGTGTCTAACAGTACAACATTGTATAGTATCTAACAGTATAGTGTCTAACAGTACAACATTGTATGGGTAGGTGCTGGCAGCGATCGGTTTAACGTATTATCTTATAGTACAACACTGTACTGTATAGTATCTAACAGTACAACATTGTACTGTATAGTATCTAACAGTACAACACTGTACTGTATAGTATCTAACAGTACAACATTGTACTGTATAGTGTCTAACAGTACAACATTGTATGGTATATTTTTTATTTATCTTTATTTAACCAGGTAGGCCAGTTGAGAACAAGTTCTCATTTACAACTGGGACCTGGCCAAGATAAAGCAAAGCAGTGCAACACAAACAACAACACAGAGTTACACATGGAATAAACAAACGTACAGTCAATAACACAATAGAAAAAAATCTATATACAGTGTGTGCAAATGAGGTAAGATTAGGGAGGTAAGGCAATAAATAGGCCGTAGTGGCGAAGTAAATACAATTTAGCAATTAAACACTGGAGTGATAGATGTGCAGAAGATGAATGTGCAACTAGAGATACTGGGGTGCAAAATAAATCAATAAATAACAATATGGGGATGAAGTAGTTGGATGGGCTATTTACAGATGGGCTATGTACAGGTGCAGTGATCTGTGAGCTGCTCTGACAGCTGATGCTTAAAGTTAGTGAGGGAGATATGCGTCTCCAGCTTCAGTGATTTTTGCAAATCGTTCCAGTCATTTCAGCAGAGAACTGAAAGGAAAGGGGGCTAAATGAGGAATTGGCTTTGAAGGTGACCAGTGCTGCTGGAGCGCGTGCTACGGGTGGGTGCTGCTATGGAGACCAGTGAGCTGAGATAAGGCAGGGCTTTACCTAGCAAAGACTTATAGTTGACCTGGAGAGAGCATACAGGTCGCCAACGACAGCATACAGGTCGCAGTGATGGGTGGTATAAGGGGCTTTGGTGACAAAACGGATGGCACTGTGACAGACTGCATCCAATTAGCTGAGTAGAGTGTTGGAGGCTGTTTTATAAATGACATTGCCGAAGTCAAGGACCGGTAGGATAGTCAGTTTTACGAGGGTATGTTTGGCAGCATGTATGAAGGATGTTTTGTTGAAGGATTTCATTTTGGATTGGAGATGCGTAATATGAGTAAGGAGAGTTTACAGTCTAGCCAGACAGCTAGGTATTTGTAATTGTCCACATATTGTAAGTAAGAACTGTCCAGAGTAGTGATGCTGGAGGGGTGGGCAGGTGAGGGCAGCGATCGGTTGAAGAGCATGCATTTAGTTTTACTTGCATTTAAGAGTAGTTGGAGGCCACGGAAGGAGAGTTGTATGGCATTGAAGCTTGTCTGGAGGTTCTTTAACACAGTATTCAAAGAAGGGCCAGAAGTATACAGAATGGTGTCGTTTGTGTAGAGGTGGATCAGAGACTCACCAGCAGCAAGAGTGACATCATTGATGTATACAGAGAAAAGAGTCGGCCACAGAACCCTGTGGCACCCCCATAGAGACTGCCAAAGATCAGGATAGCAGGCCCTCCGATTTGACACACTGAACTCTGTCTGAGAAATAGTTGGTGAACCAGGAGAGGCAGTCATTTGAGAAACCAAGGCTGTTGAGTCTGCCGATAAGAGTGTGGTGATTGACAGAGTCGAAGCCTTGGCCAGGTCAATGAATACGGCTGCACAGTATTGTCTTTTATCGATGCCGGTTATGATACCATTTAGGACTTTGAGTGTGGCGGAGAAGGTACGGTGGGATTCGAAATGGTTGGTGATCTGTTTGTTAACTTGGCTTTCGAAGACCTTAGAAAGGCAGGGTAGGATAGACATAGGTCTGTAACAGTTTGGGTCTAGAGTGTCTCCCCCTTTGAAGTGGGGGATGACCGCGGCAGCGTTCCAATCTTTAGGGATCTCAGACGATACGAAAGAGAGGTTAAATAGGCTAGTAATAGGGGTTGCAACCATTGCGGCGGATAATTTTATAAAGAGACGGTCCAGATTGTCTAGCCGAGCTGATTTGTAGGGGTCCAGATTTTGCAACTCTTTGTCACGCCCTGACCGTAGAGATCCTTTTATTCTCTATGTTTGTTTGGTCAGGGTGTGACTGGGAAACTCTACGTTCTTTTTTCTATGTTTTGGCCGGGTATGGTGCTCAGTTGTCTATCGTTGTCTCTGATTGGGAATCATACTTAGGCAGCCTTTTCATTCCTTTTTGTATTTGTGGGTAGTTGTCTTTGTTAGGGGCATTATAGCCTAAGTAAGCTTCACGGTCGTTTCTTTGTTTTGTTGGCGACATTTATCAAATAAAGAAATGTACGCTCACCATGCTGCACCTTGGTCCGATCATTTTCAAGACGACGTTCGTGACACTCTTTCAGAACATCAGCTATCTGGATTTGGAGAAATCTGGAGCTATCTGGAGAAATGGGGAGGCTTGGGCAAGTTGCTGTGGAGTGTGCATGGCTGTTGACCAGGGTAGGGGTAGCCAGGTGGAAAGCATGGCCAGCCATAGAAAAATGCTTATTGAAATTCTCAATTATCGTGGATTTATCGGTGGTGACAGTGTTTCCTAGCCTCAGTGTTCTTATTATCTAACAGTAAAACATTGTACTGTATAGTATCGTATAGTACAACATTGTACTGTATAGTTTCTTATGGTACAACATTGTACTGTATAGTATCTTATAGTCAGGGTTGGGTAGCTTACATTCTAAATGTTATCCGTTACAGTTGCCAGTCCAAAATTGTAACTATTGAATTACCCAAACTCAGTCACGTATTCTGATTACTTTCCCCTTGAGGCATTAGAAGAAGACAACAATGTAGGTTACCAATTGAACCATATCTATTGCAGGATAAATCAATTTTTATGGGTTGGTTATGTAGGCTTCTTCTAACAAATCGCTTTTTACTACATATAATAATAAGATTAAATTATATCTTTACATTAAAAACCAAAGTCTATCAGAATTCCAGTCATTCTAATAAATCTTATAACCCTCGATCTTCAAGAATAAGACTTGCAAATATGGATGTATAGATTAGACAAATTGTTTTACCTGAGCATAACCCCAAAACTAAGGACTTATTAGCCAGCCCTACTCTGTTGTTAATGATTTCGTTGTCATGGAGGACTGATTGATTCCAGTTGAAATATAAATGCTGCGCTCATGGAATAGCAGGCTTTGAGCAAAACTGAAAAGTGCTGTTTACATGTGAAAAATGAATGCCATATGCTGCATTGGCTATAGGTCTGTTGTTTACCTTTTTGTTGATGACACTTTGATATCTTGACAATCCACAGATGAAACAATAACAAAACAGACTGACCACCCATGATATCAAACATATTGTTTTAGCCATGTTATGAGGCTATACAGTGTTTGTTTGCATTTACAATGTTAAAAATATTGAAGAAAAACAAGCTTATATTTTGGGTTCTCAATTCTACGTTATATTCTTCAAGAATCAATGGATATACAGTACCAGTCAAAAGTTTGGACACACCTACTCATTCAAGGGTTTTTCTTTATTTTTACTATTTTCTACATTGTGGAATAATAGTGAACACATCAAAACTATTAAATAACACATATGGAATCATGTAGTAACCAAAAAAGTGTTGAATTAACATCAGCATGAATTAGACTGAGCAATAAAAGCTCCACATTTATTCCATTGGCTGGGATCTGCATTGTGCAGCTGTTGCAAGAGAGCATTTTTCACTGGCTGTCCACTGGTTTCAAAGACAATGATTGATAGGCAGCTTAAACTTCTTGATTTCAATCATTATTGGGTTCAAATACACATTTACAGTGGCTTGTGAAACTATTCACCCCCTAGGCATTTTTCCTGTTTTGTTACCATACAACCTGTAATTTAAATGGATTTTTGGGGGGGTTGTATCATTTGATTTACACAACATGCCTACCACTTTGAAGATGAAAAATAGGTTTTATTGTGAAACAAAGACGAAATAAGACAAAAAAAACAGAAAACTTGTGTGCATAACTATTCACCCCCCAAAGTCAATACTTCGTAGAGCCACCTTTTGCAGCAATTACAGCTCCAAGTCTCTTCGGGTAAGTCTCTATAAGCTTGGCACATCTAGCCACTGGGATTTTTGCCCATTCTTCAAGGCAAAACTGTTCCAGCTCCTTCAAGTTGGATGGGTTCCGCTGGTGTACAGCAATCTTTAAATCATACCAGATATTCTCAATTGGATTGAGGTCTGGGCTTTGACTAAGCCATTCCAAGACATTTAAATATTTCCCCTTAAACCACTCAAGTGTTGGTTTGGCAGTATGCTTAGGGTCATTGTCCTGCTGGAAGGGGAACCTCCATCCCAGTCTCAAATCTCCGGAAGACTAAAACAGGTTTACCTCAAGAATTTCCCTGTATTTAGCATCAACCATCATTCCTTCAATTCTGACCAGTTTCCCAGTCCCTGCTGATGAAAAACATCCCCACAGCATGATGCTGCCACCACCATGCTTCACTGTGGGGATGATGTTCACGGGGTGATGAGAGGTGTTGGGTTTGTGCCAGACCTAGCATTTTCCTTGTTAGCCAAAAGGCTCATTTTTAATCTCATCTGACCAGAGTACCTTCTTCCAGATTTTTGGGGAGTCTCCAGTAGGCCTTTTGGCGAACACCAAACATGTTTGCTTATTTTTTTATGGACACTCTTCCGTAAAGCTCAGCTCTGCGGAGTGTACGGCTTAAAGTGGTCCTATGGACAGATACTCAAATCTCCGTTGTGGTGCTTTGCAGCTCCTTCAGGGTTATCTTTGGTCTCTTTGTTGCCTCACTGATTGATGGCCTCTTTGCCTGGTCTGTGAGTTTTGGTGGGCGGCCCTCTCTTGGCAGCTTTATTATGGTGCCATATTCTTTCCATTTTTTAATAATGGATTTAATGGTGCTCCTTGGGATGTTCAAAGTTTCAGATATTTTTTTATATTTTTTTCTCCCTTTTTTCTCCCCAATTTCGTGGTATCCAATTGGTAGTAGTTACTGTCTTGTCTCATCGCTGC
This sequence comes from Oncorhynchus keta, assembly GCF_023373465.1. Classification (NCBI taxonomy): domain Eukaryota; kingdom Metazoa; phylum Chordata; class Actinopteri; order Salmoniformes; family Salmonidae; genus Oncorhynchus; species Oncorhynchus keta. Next base: position 13,911,102 of record NC_068429.1, read on the forward strand.
AACTTCCGTACGGACTCGGGAGAGGCGAAGGTCGAGAGCCATGTGTCCTCTGAAACACAACCCAACCAAGCCGCACTGCTTCTTGACACAATGCACATCCAACCCAGAAGCCAGCCGCACCAATGTGTCGGAGGAAACACCATACACTTAGCGACCTGGTCAGCATGCACTGCGCCCGGCCCGGCCCGCCACAGGAGACGCTAGTGCGCGATGAGACAAGGATATCCCCTTCGGCCAAACCCTCCCTAACCCGGACGACGCTGGGCCAATTGTGCGCCGCCCCATGGGCCTCCCGGTCGCGGCCGGCTGCGACAGAGCCTGGGCTCGAACCCAGGATATTTTTTTAATAACCCATCCCTTCTCCACAACTTTGTCCCTGAACTGTTTGGAGAGCTCCTTGGTCTTCATAGTGCTGCTTGCTTGGTGGTGCCCCTTGCTTAGTGGTGTTGCAGACTCTGGGGCCTTTTAGAACAGGTGTATATATACTAAGATCATGTGACAGATCATGTGACACACAGGTGGACTTTATTTGACTAATTATATGACTTCTGAATGTAATTGGTTGCACCAGATCTTATTTAGGGGCTTCATAGCAAAGGGGTGTATACATATGCATGCACCACTTTTATGTTTTGAATTTCTTCTTATTTCTTTCATTTCATTTCCCCAATTTGGACTATTTTGTGAATGTCCATTACATGAAATCCAAATAAAAATCTATTTAAATTCCAGGTTGTAATGCAACAAAATAGGAAAAATGGCAAGGAGGGTGAATACTTTCGCAAGGCACTGTAGATTTGTGAACAGCCATCCACAACAACCACAATCCGTAAGGCGCAAATAGCTAAATGAGAGCAACAGTGTGATTCTCATCAATGCGCTATGTAGATAACAATAACAAGTGATATCCGTCTCGCCGTAGACTACACCACTGTTGTCATCCTTACCTCCAAGCGTTTATTCAAGTTGGATGTTCTTTGGATACCGACAGCAGTCACACTATTGGAAGACAGCTTGGACTGTAGTCTACAAAAGCCTTTTTCTGCTCTTTTCCCACAATCCATCAAACCCATTTGATGTGTCATCATAGTGGTCTTTGACTTGTGGTCAGACTCGCTCTGGTGGAACAAACTTAAATTTGCACCTTTTTACAATGCTGATTTGAATGTTGTTGAGGAAAGTGTCAAATAGTCAAAGATTATTTTTTCCAAACCTCCTTTCTGAATTTAAAAGTCATCCTCAAAATAATCATTTAGTTTTTCAAAAGTATCTGTAATCTGATTACAATATTTTTGCTGGTAACGTAACGGATTACAGTTAACGTTTTTTGTAATCCCTTACAAGTAATCCGTTACTCCTCAACCCTGCTTATAGTACAACATTGTACTCTATAGTATTTTATAGTACAACATTGTACTGTATAGTATCTTATTTCTTTATTTGATTGAACCTTTATTTAACCAGGTAAGACCCATTGAGGTTAAAAACCTATTTTGCGAGAGAGACCTGGCAAGAAGGCAAAACAGGGAAATAGTAGTGTGTACATAAAATATTACAGAAAAATACTAAATACACACAAAAGACAAAGTGTCACAAGTTACAGATACAATTGAAGATTAGAAACAACTGCAGCTATCACAACCAGTGTTGTGATCAGAGTCTTAATAACAGACAAGGACACTAACTACCCTAACTTTATTATCTTTTGAAGCATGTTCCAGGATGAAGGGGCATTATGGGAAAAATATTGTTTTCCCATCTCAGGTCTAGCCTTAGGAACAGACAAGGACAGCAGCGACTGTGAACGAAGACTGTATTGAGTGACTGATCTGGTCAGTAAAGAACAGAGAAACAAAGGGAGTTGTCCTTATAAATGCTTCGTACACAAAAATGTACCAGCGCTTTAGCCTCCTGGTGGAGAGAGAGGTCCAGTGCACAATAGTATACAGATCACAGTGATGGGTGAGTGGTTTAGCTTTGTAATAAATAATAAAGCACCATGATACACTGTGTCCAGAGTTTTTAAGGTCCTTGCTGAGGTCTGCATATAGACAATATCACCATAATCCAGCACTGATAAAAAAAAAAGTTATTTGAACAAGGTACTTTCTGACTAACATTGAAAAGCAAGAATTGTTCCTAAAATATAATCCTAATTTCAAATTCAGTTTCTTGGTCAAGTTTGTATTTTACAGTAGTACAAAATTGTGCCGTATAGTATTTTATAGTACAACATTGTACTGTATTGTACGTTATAGTACAACATTGTACTGTTTAGTATCTTAAATTACAACATTGTACTGTATATTATCTAACAGTACAACATTGTGCTGTGTAGTATCTAACAGTACAACATTGCACTGTATAGTCTCCTATAGTACAACATTGTACTGTATAGTATCTAACAGTACAACACTGTACTGTATAGTATCTTATAGTACAACACTACATGTTATGTAACCATAACCTCTGGTAGGCTGGAACATAGAAATAGAATCTTATAGGTTCCAAGCCCTTTCTATAGATTATATTTCAATGGGCTGGAATCTGTGCTCACATTCACAGAGAAGACATCCTCAAGACCATGACAGACAGCCCATTGTTTGCCTAGTAACTGTCCCTGTCCCTGTCCCTGTCCCTGTCCCTGTCCCTGTCCCTGTCCCTGTCCCTGTCCCTGTCCCTGTCCCTGTCCCTGTCCCTGTCCCTGTCCCTGTCCCATTTAATTTATTTAGGGTATGTTTCATTGTGGATGACCTATGCTCCCCAAACAGCAAAAGTGTTTAAGGAAGTCAAGTATATAAAATGTAGTTTGAGTTGCCAATCACTTTTGCACAGTGATTCTGAATATGAGCTTAGATGATTTGTGCTTCAACGTCTGCATTGCTTGCTCTTTGGGGCTTTAGGCTGGGTATCTGTAAAGCCCTTTGTGACAACTGCTGATGTAAAAAGGGCTTTATAAAATACAACTGATTGATTGATATTCAAATTAGGTATCTTTCTCTCACACAGGGTTCCCATACCCATATTATTTGAAATCAAAGGGTCCTTGATTATGATACATAAAAAAATCAGGGTAGGGCAAGCCATGTATCTTCACACATTAAAATATGATGCTACCTACTTTGGACTGCTATCGCATATTGCCCCCTCCTGGATTTACAAGATAATTAGCACTATTATAAGGTTTATAATATGTTATCTGTCTCTATGTAGGACATTTAAACAGAAATGGTATGTTATTTAGTCGGAATAATCATGAGCTAATGCATTATACCTGCAGGCTAAAGTTGGATCATAATTCCAATCCTAGCCAAAACACCTGTAGTCTCCAAATCTCGCTATTACAGTACTGAGTGTGCAAAATGAGCTGTCCTAATGATGAGGAAAGAGCACTTCCTCACTTCAAGAAAGTGTTTCAGACTAGGATCAATAGATGAAAGGTTTGGGCAGTGCGAACCATTGTTTGCTTCAAAACGTTACATGCTTTGGAACCCCAGTGGCCTTGAGCGCATCCATTCAGGGCTCCATACATTGTCTGTGGTAATGGCAGATTTAATACAGATCTATTCTAGGCACATTGTGATAGAGGCCTCTGTACCAGGGATGAGAGGTGTTTATGTCACAGCTTCTTGTAATAAATGTGTTCATAAAAGTGCTTTTTTCATCCTCAAAGTTGCTATATATTTCTGTTTCTCACCTCCTTATCAACATTCTATCTCTTCGTTCTTTAATGTTCTCTATCCATATTTGGGGTCAGGTATAAAGGCCACAGCTTTTGGAGCAAAGGACAGCAAAGGAGCTCTGTGGAGGGTCATTGTGAAGTGGCTGAGTTCAAATTGTTTTTTTGCTGAATATATAGCGCAGTCATAGATTTTGCCCTTATGTCTTAAAGCATTCTGAGTCCTAGTGTTTGAATAGCTGTGTGTGTGTTTGTATGCATGCATGCATGCACATCTCAATGTGTGTGTCTCAATGTGAGTGTGTTTAACTTTTGTGGATCTAGTCTTTAAAATGGTATTGGTTTATAACCAAGGCTCTGTGTTCTCTTGACACATGATTGGTGCATTTTATGCCATAGCTCGGAACTCTTGTAACTGGTCCTGTTAATAACCAATAAAGACAGCAGTGATTGGATCAAAGAGCAGTGTGCTTTCGTGACACACAACACTGACCCTAGATTTGATGAGAAAAAGGGGCAGCATAGACCCTCTGGTGGGAGACAGTGGGCTGTGTGGGTGGCGGTCACTCAAGCAATCCACTACTAGGCTGTTGTTTCCTGTTGGACCGGGGCTATGTTCAATTCTTTGGACCTACTGACCTCCAGTGGTAAAATGTAAACGCACACTGCTCCTTATTTATGGGTAAGTAATCTCATTTAGGGCTATGTACTGCTGAATGGGCAGACTACTTGACATTATTCAGCCAATTTGATAGGCCTGATTCTGATAGCTTTTCGTTGTCCCTTAGCCTCACTCTTCACATGTTTTTAAAGAAATTTATATTTTACAGCACCCATATTAAAAATAAGAGGAGATATGTAAGGAAGAAATTTGAACCACTTGTCACAAGGACCTATAATTTTTCGTAACTTAATTTCATTCAGTTATTCCGGAGGACAATCAGTGTAACCCAAGTTACCGCTTTTAGTGTGCCTCGCTTCCCGGAAGCTGGAATTCAGTACAGGAAAATGGCGACTCTGTCAGTGTGCCAGCCGCAGCTTGGAGGTTTCAGTTTCGAAAATTGCAAGAGGTAAGGATTCAGCGAGAATTCAAAAAGAGCGGCGCATGTCCACGTGTTTAGTGACTTTTATATTTAGAAATTATTTAGAAATGTATTCTCTGTGTTGAGTTATTTCATTTCGGGCCGCTCCATTCTCTTCACGGCCTCCTCGAATGACTCAGACATTTCTCAACGCTGTTTTTCTTGAGTTATGTGATGAATGAAAGAATGGGGGGGATTTTACAAAATTATTTCGTAGGCTGCGACAATTTACACGTGGTGATGAATACTCAGTTTTCAAACTCTCAAGTAAAAGTTAGCTACAGTTTGATTATTAGCTAGCCTAGCTATAGGGCCAATAGTAGCCAGTCCGTAAATCCGGCTAACAATGCATAACGTAGTTGGTTGGCTAAGGTAGCCGACTTGCTGGCTAGCTACAAGTTGTTTAGTCACAACCGTGTTGAATTTCTAAATTCAAATACATATTGACTTGTCACATTTTTAGTGTCAAGTTTGACATCCATCTCATTTCCCATTGGCTTGGCTTGCGCTCCACCCGCATCGCTGCCCGCCGATGATACAGCAGATTTTAGTTTGAGACCTATCAATTTACCTGGCCGGATCGTTATCAAATATTGTTGTGTGCAATGGGTGTAGCATATATTTGATTAGCTACATTTGATATTGAATTGGCCTACCAACACATTCGTATTACATTTTACAAGATGCATAGTCATCAAGGGCCCATGTAGTTCTGAAGTCACGTGTCGATGACTGTCTAGCACTGTCTAGCATGCACAATTTATGACCATGTTTCTGTTGTTTTAGGAATGCAGTCTTGGAAGCTGAAGTTACCAAATTAGGATGCAACGTACCATCTGCCCGGAAAACAGGCACCACAATCTGTGGGGTTGTTTTTAAGGTAAGGATAACTTTGTTTACATATTTATTTCACCTCTACCATAGTGATGAAGATAACACTACAAATGTACTGATGATAATACATGCTGCTGTGTTTTCCTGAAGTAGCCTAAATTCAGCGCTCTACAATTCCACCATTGCTTCCTTTATCCTGTATGTGGTTAAGTTTGATTTAATGTATAAAACTCCACATTTTGACTTGAGCTATCAAACATTGAGCAAGAAATGCATGCAATATGCCTACAATCACTCTTTAAAAATGAGATATGTGTACTTCTTGTTTGAACTAGTTTTTATTTATTTTTCCCTGTAGGATGGGATAGTTCTTGGTGCTGACACCAGGGCCACAGAGGGCATGATTGTGGCAGATAAGAATTGCTCCAAGATCCATTACATCTCCCCAAACATCTAGTAAGTGACCCCTTGTCCAATGTTAGTTTTCTGTTTTAATATTAGTTGTGTGATTTAGGGCTGGGTGATATGGCTAAAATATAGTATATGGTATTTTTCACATAATTTATGGTATTTTACAGTTATGTTTTTGATTAATACTAGTTCTAAATGTGGTTTGAGTATCCTGAGGCTGCATTCATTGTAGCTGGGGGTTACAAGGCTAATCTGAAAACAAGACTCCCTAAATTGTATCAGCATATCGATTGCGCAACCAGGGCTGGTAAAACCCTGGATCATTGTTATTCTAACATTTACATTACATTTAAGTCATTTAGCAGACGCTCTTATCCAGAGCGACTTACAAATTGGTGCAAACACCTATGACAGCCAGTGGAACAGCCACTTGCATCTAAATCTTCCGCGACGCATATAAGGCCCTCCCCCGTCCTCCTTTCGGAAAAGCTGACCACGACTCCATTTTGATGCTCCCAGCCTACAGACAGAAACTAAAACAAGAAGCTCCCGCGCTCCGGTCTGTTCAACCCCGGGTCGACCATTCTGATTCCACGCTTCAAGACTGCTTCGATCACGTGGATTGGGATATGTTCCGCATTGCGTCCAACAACAACATTGACGAATACGCTGATTCGGTGAGCGAGTTCATTAGGAGGTGCATTGACAATGTCGTACCCATAGCAACGATTAAAACATTCCCAAACCAGAAACCGTGGATTGATGGCAGCAGTCACGTGAAACTCAAAGCGCAAACCACTGCTTTTAACCAAGGCAAGGTGACCGGAAACTTGACTGAATACAAACAGTGTAACTATTCCCTCCGCAAGGCAATCAAACAAGCTAATTGTCCGTATAGAGACAAAGTAGAGTCGCAATTCAACAGCTCAGACACAAGAGGTATGTGGTAGGGTCTACAGTCAATCACGGATTACAAAAAGAAAATCAGCCCCGTCGCGGACCAGGATGTCTTGCTCCCAGACAGACTAAATAACTTTTTTGCCCGCTTTGAGGACAATACAGTGCCACTGACAGGGCCCGCAACCAAAACCTGCGGACTCTCCTTCATTGCAGCCGCCGTGAGTAAAACATTTAAACGTGTTAACCCTCGCAAGGCTGCATCCCCAGCCGCGTCCTCGGAGCATGCGCAGACCAGCTGGCTGGTGTGTTTACGGACATATTCAATCAATCCTTATCCCAGTCTGCTGTTCCCACATGCTTCAAGAGGGTCACCATTGTCCCTGTTCCCAAGAAAGCTAAGGTAACTGAGCTAAATGACTACCACCCCGTAGCACTCACTTCCGTCATCATGAAGTGCTTTGAGAGACTAGTCAAGGACCATATCACCTCCACCCTACCTGACACCCTAGACCCACTCCAATTTGCTTACCGCCCAAATAGATCCACAGACGACACAATCGCAACCACACTGCACACTGCCCTAACCCATCTGGACAGGAGGAATACCTATGTGAGAATGCTGTTCATTGACTACAGCTCAGCATTTAACACCATAGTACCCTCCAAACTCGTCATTAAGCTCGAGACCCTGGGTCTCGACCCTGCTCTGTGGAACTGGGTAATGGACTTCCTGACGGGCCGCCCCCAGGTGGTGAGGGTAGGTAACAACATCTCCACCCCGCTGATCCTCAACACTGGGGCCCCACAAGGGTGTGTTCTGAGCCCTCTCCTGTACTCCCTGTTCACCCATGACTGCGTGGCCATGCACGCCTCCAACTCATTCATCAAGTTTGCAGACGACACTACAGTGGTATGCTTGATTACCAACAACGATGAGACGGCCTATAGGGAGGAGGCGAGGGCCCTCGGAGTGTGGTGTCAGGAACATAACCTCACACTCAACGTCAACAAATTAAAGGAAATGATCGTGGGCTCCAGGAAACAGCAGAGGGAGCACCCCCCCTATCCACATCGACGGGACAGTAGTGGAGAGGGTAGTAGGTTTTAAGTTCCTCGGTGTACACATCACTGACAAACTGAATTGGCCCACCCACACAGACAGTCGTGAAGAAGGCACAGCAGCGTCTCTTCAACCTCAGGAGGCTGAAGAAATTCGGCTTGTCACAAACTTCCACAGATGCACAATCGAGAGCATCCTGGTACGGCAACTGCTCCACCCTCTCCAGAGGGTAGTGAAGTCTGCACAACGCTTCATCGGGGGCAAACTACCTGCCCTCCAGGACACCTACGCCACCAGATGTCACAGGAAGGCCATAAAGATCATCAAGGACAACAACCACCCGAGCCACTGCCTATTCACCCTGCTATCATCCAGAAGGCGAGGTCAGTACAGGTGCATCAAAGCAGGGACCAAGAGACTGAAAAACAGCCTCTATCTCAAGGCCATCAGGCTGTTAAACAGCCACCACTAACATTGAGTGGCTGCTGCCAACATACTGACTCAACTCCAGCCACTTTAATTATGGAAATTGATGAAAATTGATGTAAAAATGTATCACTAGCTACTTTAAACAATGCCACTTAATATAATGTTTCCATACCCTACATTACTCATCTCATATGTATATACTGTACTCGATACCATCTACTGCATCTTGCCTATGCCGTTCTGTACCATCACTCATTCATATCTTTATGTACATATTCTTTATCCCTTTACACTTGTGTGTATAAGGTAGTAGTTTTGGAATTGTTAGATTACTCGTTGGTTATTACTGAATTGTCTGAACTAGAACCACAAGCATTTCGCTACACTCGCATTAACATCTGTTAACCATGTGTATGTGACAAATAAAATTTGATTTGAGTAGTTCATAAAGCACATTTAGGCCCCAGGGTGGCAACAGATCAATTACAAGTTATTTCAATGGGGGGTTTCTCCATTCTGGTAGTTTTATACTGTTTCAATCCACCTCCAAACAAAATTGTCTGCATTTTCATCACTTTCTGCACTTTTTTAATTATAACACTGCTACACGGGGCTGCATTATATATATATATATATACAAACATCTAGGCCTAGTTAACTGTTGGAATCATGGAAATAAAATAATTATTCTAATTCTATAGTTGGAATATTGTGGGCAGCACCTTGAATACATTGTTTGACAACAAATGGATCCAGTAAGCCAGGGAGGAATTATTGACAGGGTAGGAACTAAAGTGTTGATCAGTGTTTCCAGGTGGCCCTATTACATGTTTTCTTACCTCATGTAGCTAGCTAACATACTCATACTTCGCCTATTCCTCTGATAAGCATATTTGTGCAACAGTATCTTATCTAGCCCTACCCCAGCACTGGTACCAGGCTGTTATTAGCTAGCAAGGTTTGCTCTGACTCTTAGTACTTTTATCAAGCTAGCTAGCCAGCTAACTAGCGATAAGCATTAGTTGCTAACACAATTTATTTTGGCAGCAACTTGCTATGGAAAGACAAACTAGCAGACAGTGGAAAGCTGCATGTCACCAACATCTTGTTGCGTCCATCTGATCATGCAGAGAAAGTGCAAGAAAGTGCTCTTGATTCTGATCGAGCAAATGCTCTCTCCTTGAGTGACGGGCCGGGCTTGTTGTGGTAAGCGGCATACAGCAAGAGGAGATGGAGAAAGATGACTCCAGTAACAAACGGGAGTAAACTGTAAAAATAGACATTACACGCGCTGGAGATACGTATCACATTTGACAAGCCTAACAATAAAATACTGTTATAGAAGGTAAAGTAAAAACCCAAACCAGTCCGTGCATCAATACCAGTGTATAATAGTCAATTATAAGCTGCTCTAATTGTTGGTAAACAGTTTATAATAGAAATAAGGCACCTCGGGTGTTTGTGATATATGACCAATATACCATGGCTAAGGGCTGTGTCTAGGCACTCGGCGGTGCGTCGTGTTTAAGAACAGACTGTAGCTGTGTTATATTGGTCATATATCACAAACCTCCGAGGTGCCTTATTTCTATTATAAACTGTTTACCAACAATTAGAGCAGCTAGTGGTTAGAGCGTTGGACTAGTAACCGGAAGGTTGCAAGTTCAAAACCCCCGAGCTGACAAGGTACAAATCTGTCGTTCTGCCCCTGAACAGGCAGTTAACCCACTGTTCCAGTCATTGAAAATAAGAATTTGTTCTTAACTGACTTGCCTAGTTAAATAAAGGTAAAATAAATATTGGCCATATACCATACCCCCTCGTGCCTTATTGCTTAAATAAGGTATACCGCCAGCCCTAGGGTGAATGACCTAACATTGTTGTGGTGTACTTTTTGTGTAACAGGAGGTAACGGGAATGACATGTCTATTGCTTATCTCGGTGCTTCAGTGAACACTGGTTGGAACATGTCCTGCCATTTTAGACTTTAGTATACATCAGAGGCATCACGTGATTTAAAATCAACATTTATTTCAAGTGTGGTTTCATAAATGCACGTCAACTCCATAATCCTGACCTCCATTTCATCCAGTTGCTGTGGAGCGGGTACGGCAGCAGACACTGAGATGACCACCCAGATCATCTCCTCTAACCTGGAGCTGCACTCCCTCTCTACGAGCCGGCTGCCCCGCGTGGCCACTGCCAACCGCATGCTCAAGCAGATGCTCTTTAGGTATGCCACCTATCTAACCCCCCTCCTCCCCCGAGTGTCTGTGGACTTTTGCTCCTCCCTAGTACTTGATTGATGAATTAAAGTTACTGATTAGTAAGGGACCCCCCTCACCTGCTGGTCTAGATCTTAATTGAAAGGGGGGGGGGGGAACAGCAGACATTTGGCCCTCCATGGAATTAGTTTGACAGCCCTGATGTAGAGTAATGCCTGGGTGTCTATGTTGTGAAAAGTAGTCAATAGAAGAGAAGGAATAGTTTGTTGCGTTCTCAGATACCAGGGTCACATTGGCGCTGCCCTGGTGCTGGGTGGAGTGGACTGCAACGGGCCCCATCTCTACAGCATCTACCCCCACGGCTCCACTGACAAGCTTCCTTACGTCACTATGGGTGAGTTTACCAGCTAACTACTTCCCTTTTTTTGTTCTTTGTTTGTCTTTAATACTGCCATGGTCCACTAGAGGCTGCTGCTGTTTGCATTAAACTTTTTCTGAAGCTGTTATTCACAGTTAAACCACATTACAATCTACAGATGTGCTCAATCCTGTCAGATGAGTGTATTGTCAAGTCACTTCAGAGAAAAAATGTGAGTTTGGTAGGCCAGGCAGATTTGTCGAAACCGCCACGAGCACAGACCTCATTTCTATCGCAAGACCAAGCAGGGATCCCATCAACGCACATCTACAAACTTCCTACTCACGTCAGTCTACCCTGGTCCAGCTTTTCTGGCTCCATTCAGCTTTACCTCTTTCAGTTAATTGAAAATGGGAAAAGTCGACAAGAGGAGCCATTCTGCAAAATACATAGAGGTCATTTTTAAGAACAGCTGTGTGGGTTGAAATTAAGGACCCTGGTCAGTTCCCACGGGTACCCCTCATTCCATTGCAGGTATATGATGACACCCCCCCCCCCTTTCACCAAACACCTGGTGCCCCAACCCTATCCCCACGTCCGGTTGATGCTTATTCAATTCTGCTGTGGGCGGCATCTTTACTCCAAAGCTCAGCTAAACCTCGTATTCATTATGTTTTCTGGGTAAGACAACCGCCCCAAGAATTTTTATTGTTTAGGCCGCTTCAAGTGTTAATTGTTGCTCTCAAAGGTTACCTCCCTGAAGGTGTTATGAAATATGGCCTATAAGTGAAATACGTCTATCTTAGTCTACAAATTAGGGATGGGAAGTATCTGTATTTTCATATCTCTCATCCAGGGATTTACTGTAGTAGTACAGCTTAGTACACAAAGTGGGGCCAAAAAAACTGAAAAAGCTCATTGGGCATCTATTACCAGAATGCAAAAACAAATTGAGCTAATAATAGCGAATTTCCATGGCGGCTCCTAGCTAACGAGCGCAAATGAGAGAGAATTATTGCATAGACAGGCAGTCCAGCTCATAACGTTATACATATATAGGTAGGTGCTACCAAATGTCATTTTTGGTGCGTTTGGCCATTTATTATTTTTTTTAAACCTTTATTTAACCAGGCAAGTCAGTTAAGAACAAATTCTTATTTTCAATGACTGCCTAGGAACAGTGGGTTAACTGCCTGTTCAGGGGCAGAATGACAGATTAGTACCTTGTCAGCTCAGGGGTTTGAACTTGCAACCTTCCGGTTCCTAGTCCAACTCTCTAACCACTAGGCTACCCTACCGCCCTGCCTCGTTCACAAGCGAATGTGAACGAGAGACTTTGCAAATGAAGAGCAGCATGTGTTCACACTGTTTGCCCTGGTGAGTCCAGACTCCACACAATGGGCCTGTCTGCTCTGTTCGGAGAAGATGGGGGAGGAGCAGACAGGCTGAGAATGGAGAAGAGAAAAAACGCAAGGAAATCAAAAGGTGGCAGCTGTACAGAACTCATCCAAAAGACTTCTCAAACACGGCAGAAAGCCAACACAATATGATGCCCGTCACCTTATTAATTCAGCCATTTACTTAGTTAACGTGACCCCCTGAGTTTACCTTGGTAGTTAGTGCAGAATTCTTAAATTTACATGCAGGGAAAAAAGATAAAACTCATATGAGAAACACTGCAAGTCAGTTTGTAAAAACGTTGCCCTGCTAAAGCTGTGCCGTTCAACTTTTTAACTGCTGGTATTGTGAAGTGGGAAAGTCTAGGTGCAACAACTGCTCAGCCTTGAAGTGGTAGGCCACCCAAGCTCATAGAAGCGGACTGCCGAGTACTGAAGTGTGCAGCACTTACAAATCCTCTGTCCTCTGTTGCAACACTCACTACTGAGTTCCAAACTGCCTCTGGAAGCAACGTCAGCACAATAACTCTTATTCTGGAGCTTCATGAAATGTGTTACTATGGCTGAGCAGCCGCACCCAAGCCTGAGATCACCATGCTCGATACCAAGCATCAGCTGGAGTGGTATAATGCTCGTCGCCATTGGACGAGAGTGGAAACACGTTCTCTGGAGTGATGAATCGCGCTTCACCATCTTGGAGTCCGACGGACAAATCTGGGTTTGGCAGATGCCAGGAGAACACTACCTACCTGAATGCGTAGTACCACATTTTTGTGTGGGAGGAATAACAGTCTGAGGCTGTTTTTCATATTTGGGGATAGACCCCTTAGTTCCAGTGAAGGAAATCTTAAACCTCTTAGGGAAGTTGAGAATTCAAGCAGCTTTTCGCAGCTTTTTGTTAAAAATCGCGCAACATTTCAGCGCCCTGCTATTCATGCCAGGAATATAGTATATGCATATGATTAGTATGTGTGGATAGAAAACACTCAGACGTTTCTAAAACTGGTTAAATCACGTCTGTCACTATAACAGAACGTGTGTTTCATCGAAAAGTGCAGGAAAATCTGATCACTGAAAATGGAAAAAAATATCCATGCGCGACTTCCAGGAATTGTTATAGGTGAACCGGATTAAATGAGGCCGAGGTTGCAGTACCTACAGCTTCTACAGTCTTTTCATTTGCCTAGGCTTTGTTTCTTGGTCAAACCGAATCAAGGGAACCGATTCCCTCCGGTCTCCGACCGGATGTTTTGGTTGAGATTTCTCCAGACATTATTTCAAGAAGGACACCTATAGAATTGACATCGCCTCGTGATCAATTGTATCACTTATTAACGTGTACTAATACCTAAAGTTGCATTACAAAAGTATTTCGATTTTTTTTTTGTGAAAGTTTATCGTCGACTTTTTAAATTTAAAAAAATGACGTTACGTTCTAAAACGCTATTTTTTTCCGTTGTTCACACAGTGTTCATAGATCGATATCTAGGCTATATATGGACCGATTTAATCGAAAAAAGACCCAAAATGATGTTTATGGGACATCTAGGAGTGCCAAGAAAGAAGCTCGTCAAAGGTAATGAATGTTTTATATTTTATTTCTGCGTTTTTGAGTAGCCCCCGGCAATCGCAAAATCTGTCGTTAGGTAACGGTGCAGTATTTGGGGGATACATGCTATCAGATAATAGCTTCTCATGCTTTCGCCGAAAAGCATTTTACAAATCTGACTCGGTAACTAGATTCACAACGAGTGTAGCTTTAATTCAGTACATTGTATGTGCATTTTAATGAAAGTTTGAGTTTTATCAAAAACTATACGTGGCGCACTTGAAATTTCCGCTGATTGATGTTCCCACAGCGGGAGCACTTCCCTAACACTACAGCATACAATGACATTCTAGACGATTCTGTGATTCCAACTTTGGCAACAATTTGGGGAAGGCCCTTTCCTGTTTCAGCATGATAATGCCCCCGTGCACAAAGCGAGGTCCATACAGACAGGGTTTGTCGAGATCGGTGTGGAAGAACTTACCTGGCCTTCACAGAGCCCTGACCTCAACCTCATCAGACACCTTTGGGATGAATTGGAACGGCGACTGCAAGCTAGGCCTAATCGCCCAACGTCAGTGCCCGACCTCACTAATGCTCTTGTGGAAGCAAGTCCCTGCGGCAATGTTCCAACATCTAGTGGAAAGCCTTCCCAGAAGAGTGGAGGCTGTTGCAGCATCAAAGGGAGGACCAATTCCATATTAATGCCCATGATTTTGGAATGAGATGTTCGATGAGCAGGTGTCCAGACTAATTTAGTTTCTTTTGCACTTTTCCACTCGGATGAGAATTCACGAACGGGCATTCTATCAACGCTCTGACTGATGTGTACCAACTTTTCTCTGGCATATTTCTCGGTGTAGCCAGCCTATTTGTATTTTTTTCCCTCTAAAATGCAAAATTAACTTTTAAGAAATACATTGGGAAGTGTAACTGGCTACTTTCTATTATAAACATAAATATGATGGTCATGCATAGTTTTTGTGGAAAATACTTTTGCTTTTTCATTAAGCTCATTTAGCTTATGTGGCTGCCAGCCAAATAGCATTGCACTTCTGTTGTCATCTGATAAACGAAGCTATTTCCTGCCTAATGTGTGGTACTAATGTATTTTCGGTGAAGGAAAACTAGTTGCACATCCCTGATCACCTGAAACAAAAAAAACAACAGACTTTCAATATAAAACGCAACCCCTGTCAATACACAGCTGGACTCACCTGCTCCCACTTTCTCCAGTTGTGCTATTTACAAACACTTGACTGGCTCAACTGTTCTGGGGAACTACGGTCAGCTTCATAATGTAAAATAATGTGGCTGGTGAAATGAAGAACGTAAGCTGCTTTATCTCCTAATATATTGCACTAGTTTCAGATATTTACTTAAAAGTAGCTACAAATATTTAAATGTATAGAAAAACGTCAAAGAAATAGGTTTGACTTTATTGAAAAACCATCATGTCTATTTATACACAGTATTTACTGCCCAAGCCTACTACAAATAGCTTTTTCTTTACTCGTTTGGGAGAATGTTGCTTCATGTACGAACTGGCGCTTCTTCGTTTGTGGTGATTTTTAAACTAGTGTATCTCCTTCATATTCGACTCTGGTATTTCTCTACTGAGCTACGTGGAAGCGGAGGGAATTTGGCTGAATATTCAGCCACATGAATAATAGAAGCCTGTTTTAAATCCAGTCACTAATAAAAGGAGGCATGTGAGGATTGGGAGAAAGGAAGAGGTTACACACACACTTCCTGCCTCTCTCCGAGAATCGCTTTCCCCCTGCGTTTACTCAGGAGGCGTGAGGCCGTCACTTGAAAGGCTGTTGTGCTGACAAAGAACCTATGGGGGTTCTTTCACTACACCTTTCCAGCCAACGCTGCAAGATTGTCTGCTTTCTCAGACTTTCCATGAAAATGTAAGAAACTGGGGGGGACTAGCTACATTGAAAGTCTCCTTTTTTCTCCCACTCCTTATTGTTATTTTACCTTTTGTTTTTTAATTTAATCAATAGCTTTTTAAAAAAAAGTTTTATTTTGTCCCTTCCTACTCTATATACAATAAATATCAACCTCTTAACCCCTCTGTTTTTCTCCCTCATTTATACGAACCCACTCCCCTTCTCCACCTTCTCTCCCTCTACTATATTTTTGTCTCGTTCCCCCTCTCCGGCCCTGCTCATTCATATTCATGTATCAGTATGTTGCATGTCAGCGAGCTGAGGCCTCATATTAGGGAGTCCCACCAGGAGCTCATGTCTGCCCCTTCTGGAGAGTGAAACATGCATGAGAAATGATCAATGGCCTCCTCACATTCCCCCCCGGCACCAATGTCAATTGAATATCGTGCATGTAGTGGAAGTCTCACCATACCATTTTAGAGCCCAGTGACTGATGAGCCAGGGTAACCAGTAGAGCCCGGTGACTGACTGAGCCAGGGTAACCAGTAGAGCCCGGTGACTGACTGATGAGCCCGGGTAACCAGTAGAGCCCGGTGACTGACTGATGAGCCCGGGTAACCAGTAGAGCCCGGTGACTGACTGATGAGCCCGGGTAACCAGTAGAGCCCGGTGACTGACTGATGAGCCCGGGTAACCAGCAGAGAGCCCGGTGACTGACTGATGAGCCCGGGTAACCAGCAGAGAGCCCGGTGACTGACTGATGAGCCCGGGTAACCAGCAGAGAGCCCGGTGACTGACTGATGAGCCCGGGTAACCAGCAGAGAGCCCGGTGACTGACTGATGAGCCCGGGTAACCAGCAGAGAGCCCGGTGACTGACTGATGAGCCCGGGTAACCAGCAGAGAGCCCGGTGACTGACTGATGAGCCCGGGTAACCAGCAGAGAGCCCGGTGACTGACTGATGAGCCCGGGTAACCAGCAGAGAGCCCGGTGACTGACTGATGAGCCCGGGTAACCAGAGCCAAGTTCAGTAGGCACGAAGTGGAAGGAAACTCTGAACCGGAGTGTTACAGGGAGGTGCCATCGGCACTTGTCCAATAAGAAACAAATTAGTGTTTCCTGTTGCAAACCGGTGTGCCATAGCAAACTCAACAGGATAGCTAGAGACCAGAATGCCTGTGTGAGGTTACTATGGCTCACATTAAAAAAACTTGAATGTTGTGTAGACTTTAGATAAACATTGGGTGAGGCTTTGGCCCAACAGCCATGCTTTCACACATTTTGTTCTGTTTTTAAGTCAACCTATTACCTCCATCGAACCATTTAGATGGTCTCCAGGCCTTTTACTCTCCTCTCCTCTTCACCTTCTACTGTACTGGCAAATCACAATGAAACTCAGCCAGTACAACTTCTTAATGACTCCCCTGGCAACCTGGCTATAAAACACCAGACAGCGGCCGCACATGGAGAGGAAGATGGCATGATGGATGCTGTGGGGTTAAGGAGAGAGGGGAGAAGGTATGGTAGAAAATGACTCTTCTGTTGTAAAAGAGACACAGCTGTAGAGAAGTCCTAATGGCCAGTCTCCACCAAAACAAAGGGATTCTTCAACTTCCTGCTTCTTGCTTTTGTCACAGCTAAGCATTTTCTTTAGCGAGCTAATTGCCCGCCACATCTGAGGCGCTTTAGAAAATGGACTCCAGGCGCGTCGTTACATAGTGTTTCTTTAAGAAGTGGGCGTTGGAAATGAACAGTCAGCTGAAACCCGAACCAGACATTCAGTCATGGTTACCAGGAGGGACCTTTGTAAGCATTTTTGAAAGTGGTGTTTTTCAAACTTTGTATGGTCCTCAA
The DNA here is from genome assembly GCF_023373465.1 of Oncorhynchus keta. Lineage (NCBI taxonomy): Eukaryota > Metazoa > Chordata > Actinopteri > Salmoniformes > Salmonidae > Oncorhynchus > Oncorhynchus keta. The sequence continues at coordinate 13,928,777 of NC_068429.1, forward strand.
CATTTTACTTTCCACTGCGACTGTCGTAAACCATTCGGCCCATGTCCTAGTAAGTTGACCCGTAGTCTTGTCTTGGTCACTGGTATAAAAAAAAAATATTTATTTGATGGTTTAATTCTGGTCACTCCAACAGTCATTAACCATGCAGTTTTTGTGTTTCTCTGTTCTCTCATAGGTTCTGGCTCTCTGGCTGCCATGGCTGTGTTTGAGGACCGCTATAAGCAAGACATGGAGGTGAGTTGGACCTGGCCCATCTGCCATTTTGTACATCCACGCATCATCTTCATATATCAAAATGGAGGAATACATGGCCATGCACATATTTTAAACCACAATAGTCTAAACAAACCTGCAATTTGAAACAAGTCGACTATGCTTACGACAGCAGAGAATATACACCTGCTTTACCTCATTGTGAAGCTTCTCTGGATTTGGCGAAGCCCTGGGTCAACGCAATGGATAGTCATGTTATGAGCATGTTATATACATCTAAGCCACTTTGTCCTGTTGGACTCCAGTATTTAACTCTCCCTCCAAGATGGTACAGTTTGGCTGTATCGCTTGGTCACGGCAAGGCCCTGGGTTTTAGTGGTTTGGAGATGGGGCCACAGTTCTCCTCTCAGTGGACTCCCGTTAAACTGATCAACACACACACACACACACACAAATAATCATGCTACATACACAGTGTTGTGATGGTCATGGAATTTTGGGTGACAGTTGTTTATGTGATGTGTTCACCCTAGTTATGAGGGTTATTTTCATGACTATACAATTACTGTGCCAGCCCTACATAGTGTCACGCCAACACTTCTCTACACACAATATATTTTATCCTACCTCCCACACTGGTGTCTATATAAATCCTGGCTCTATTTCTGCCTCTCCATTGCCATTTTCACCCAAAGAGAAACCTTTTATACTCTTTAAGTGCCATCAAAGGCTTTGCTGAACAAGGAAGCAGAAATATGCCACAGTCGCTTTTGCTATTCGCACATCTTCAGTTGGGTTGTAGGGGGAGGGAGGTGTGCGCAGTTACACAAGTTATCAGAATGCTATTGTATTTTATGGCAACCTGAGTAATGGAGACTGTCGTACACTTAGAACCTGGCTTCACGTGTGTGTGTGTGTGTGTGTGTGTGTGTGTGGCCAGAGAGAGCAGAGCAGCAGACATCCCGGGGGTCTCTACTCCCTCAAAGGGTGTTAGCTAGCTACCTGTCCCACGGCACAATTGGAGCCAGGATAATGGAGGGAACCAATAATAGAAAAACAGTAATTGGGGGTGAGAGGATAGGGAGGAGTGGAGTTGCCCCCCCCTTGTTTTTCGTAACCTTTTCTCTGTCGTTCCATTGAAGTAGTGCTTTCAGGTGCATCAACCTGCAATGTTTCAATGGAGTGAACATGCTGGTAATCAACATCCATTTGAAGACGGCGGAAGGCTGCTGTGGTTGTTGCTCTTGGCACATACTGTAGCGAATTCCCCGGAGACGCCTGTCACAGAGCAACTTCTACTGAATTAAAGGCATTAACGGGGTTTTGTGCTAGTGTTTATATGGAGGCTTTTGTTGCAGTGTTCTTATTGAAGGGTTCAGGTGTTTCTCATTGAGGGTGGAGATTGGGGTCATGGACTGCCTGTCATTGGGGCAGTGGTCATCTACAGTGCCTTGCGAAAGTATTCACCTCCCTTGGCATTTTTCCTGTTTTGTTGGCTTACAACCCGGAATTAAAATATATTTTTGGATGGTTTATCATTTGAGTTACACAACTTTGAAGATGCTAATTATTTTTTGGGGTGAAACAAACATGAAATATGACAAGAAAACAGAACTTGAGTGTGCATAACTATTCCCCCTCCAAGTCAATTCTTTGTAGAGCCACTTTCTGCAGCAATTACAGCTGCAAGTCTCTTGGGATATGTCTCTAAACTTGGCACATCTAGCCACTGGGATTTTTGCCCATTCTTCAAGGCAAAACTGCTCCAGCGCCTTCAAGTTGGATGGGTTCCTGCTGGTGTACAGCAATGTAAGTCATACCACAGATTTTCTCTGGAAGACTGACACAGGTTTCCATCAAGAATTTCCCGGTATTTAGCGCCATCCATCATTCCTTCAAATCTGACCAGTTTCCCAGTCCCTGCCAATGGGGAAAAACAGCATGATGCTGCCACCACCATGCTTCACTGTGGGGATGGTGTCCTCTGGGTGATGAGAGGTGTTGGGTTTGCGCCAGACATAGCGTTTTCCTTGATGGCCAAAAAGCTCAATTTTAGTCTCATCTGACCGTAGTACCACCTTCCATATGTTTGGGGAGTCTCTCACATGCCTGTTGGCGAACACCAAACCTGTTAGCTTATTTTTTTTCTTTAAGCAATGTCTTTTTTGGGCCACTGTTCCATAAAGCCCACCTCTGTGGAGTGTACGACTTAGTGGTCCTATGGACAGATACTCCAATCTCCGCTGTGGAGCTCTGCAGCTCCTCCGGGGTTATCTTTGGTCTCTTTGTTGCCTGTGATTAATGCCCTCTTTGCCTGGTCTGTGGGTTTTGGTGGGCGGCCCTCTCTTGGCAGGTTTGTTGTGGTGCCAAATTCCTTACATTTTATAATAATGGATTTAATGGTGCTCCGTGGGATGTTCAAAGTTTGATATAATAATCGAATCCCGATCTGTACTTCTCCACAACTTTGTCCCTGACCTGTTTGGAGAGCTCCTTGGTCTTCATGGTGTCCCTTGCTTAACCTCTCTGGGTTATGTGGGACGGTAGCATCCCACCTGGCCAAAAGCCAGGGAAAATGCAGGGTGCCAAATTAAAATAAATGACTATAGAAATCAAACTTTGATTAAATCACACATGCAAGATAGCAAATTAAAGCTACACTTGTTGTGAATCCAGTCAACATGTCAGATTTCAAAAAGGGCTTTTTGGCGAAATCAAACGATGCTATTATCTGAGGATAGCACCTCCGTAAATAAAGAGAAAGCATATTTCAATCCTGCAGGCGTGACACAACGCAGAAATCAAAATATAATTCATGCCTTACCTTTGACGAGCTTCTTTTGTTGGCACTCCCATAAACATCACAAATGGTCCTTTTTGTTCGATTAATTCCATCGATATACACTGTTCAAAAAAATAAAGGGAACACTAAAATAACACATCCTCGATCTGAATGAATGAAATATTCTTATTAAATACTTTTTTCTTTACATAATTGAATGTGCTGACAAAAAAAATCACACAAATTTATCAATGGAAATCAAATTTATCAACCCATGGAGGTCTGGAATAGTAATGACACTCAAAATTTAAAGTGGAAAACCACACTACAGGCTGATCCAACTTTGATGTAATGTCCTTAAAACAAGTTAAAATGAGGCTCAGGGGTGTGTGTGGCCTCCACGTGTCTGTATGACCTCCCTACAACGCATGGGCATGCTCCTGATGAGGTGGCGGATGGTCTCCTGAGGGATCTCCTCCCAGACCTGGTCTAAAGCATCCGCCAACTCCTGGACAGTCTGGTGGATGGAGCGAGACATGATGTCCCAGATGTGCTCAATTGGATTCAGGTCTGGGGAATGGGCAGGCCAGTCCATAGCATCAATAGCATCAATGCCTTCCTCTTGCGCAGGAACTGCTGACACACTCCAGCCACATGAGGTCTAGCATTGTCTTGCATTAGGAGGAACACAGGGCCAACCGCACCAGCATATGGTCTCACAAGGGGTTTGAGTATCTCATCTCGGTACCTAATGGCAGTCAAGCTACCTCTGGCGAGCACATGGAGGGCTGTGCGGCCACCCCACACCATGACTGACCCACCACCAAACCGGTCATGCTGGAGGATGTTGCAGGCAGCAGAACGTTCTCCAGACTCTGTCACGTCTGTCACGTGCTCAGTGGCGAATTTGCCAATCTTGGTGTTCTCTGGCAAATGCCAAACGTCCTGCACGGTGTTGGGCTTGTGAGCCAAACCCCCACCTGTGGACGTCGGGCCCTCATACCACCCTCATGGAGTCTGTTTCTGACCGTTTGAGCAGACACATGCACATGTTTAAATATTTTATTTCGCTTCACCAATTTGTATTATTTTGTGTATGTCCATTACATGAAATCTAAATAAAAATACATTTAAAATACAGGTTGTAATGCAACAAAAAATAGGAAAAACGCCATGGGGGGTGAATACTTTTGCAAGGCACTGTAGTTGAGTGCATGTACATACATCAAGAAAAGTGCTCTGATGTGAAGGAGTACACTGGGCCCACATCTTCAACCCTTGTAGCAATCGCGCTCTTCATCTTCACATTTCTTCCCCCTTGTCCTACTCCACCCTGCGTAGCAGGCTGGGGTTGAGGTGCTGTTCCTTCCTGTCACGGCCTGGTTCAGTTCTGTTCAAGCCGCCTCCTCTGGCCCCCCAGAGAGCAGTAGAGTACAGGCCCTGGGCCCAGTAAGATGGATGACCCATAGCCAGAGTGACACTCCACCAGTCTGTCTGATTTATGAAGTGCCCCTCTGCTCCTCTGTGGGACTGAGGGTTTATGAGACTGCGTGAAAGTGTCAGTCTCTTCTAGGCCTATATACTTCCCCAGTGTTTTTATATATATATTTCTCTACTCTTTCTCTCCTCGAGAATAAACAGTAACCCTGCTTACCTATTCTCGACATGAGATGTCATGAACTGTGTTTTGTTGTAAATCTCTTTCTGAGCCTAGCGATCTTAAACGTGTGTGATGTTACGGGCTAATCTGGGGACCTGCTCCAACAACATGTTTCTCCGTGAACTATTCTGTGCCAGAAGGGGCTCCGTTGTGTGTTTGGAGAAACACTGCTGTTGTCACCTAGTGTATTATTGACTTGTCGCTAAACCAGATTTTGATGATCAGTATAGAGCATCTGACTGACTTGCAGATATTTTTTTATTCTGCTGTTTTCTTGACCCTCCTCCACCCCAGACCTCCTTTTCTATCCTCATTAGCAGCAAGTTGAAATGGCTCTAAACCAGAACAGACAGCTGGAACACGCCTTGTCATTTCCTCCCCTTGTCACTCAACCTCCACTTCCTGCATCTCCACACACAACACGACTTCTAGTTATTACAAATGGAATATGACAAGTCGGAGGGTACCGGCTGCGTACCAATATGTAAAGGGGTGTCTGGTAAAGGGGTCTCCATGGGAAAGCGGTGTAGTAAACTGCTGCTTTTATTTGGCACGTGGCCCAATTAGAGATCAAGCCTGCCCCCCCCCGTTCCCGGGAGTCGCCAATACCCTGAAGACGACAGATGTTGAACACTGTCTTCTGTGGCATATTTAATATGGTTATGAAATATTGAAATGGTGTGTGTTGGTGCCGTTGGGAGGCTGTATTATAATCTGGGGCAGGAGGCAGCAGTTATGTTGTTCACACACTGATTGCAGGGGAATACATGTGTCTCAAGTGTGCGTTTACACACTAAAGTGTGCATTTTTATTTCACTCTAGTCTTACTTGAGATGGGTCTCTCAAACTGGGCTTTTCAGTTTACAGGTAGGATCTTTTGGATTGTCTCCTATACGGTACATAATTAACATGCTTGATTTGAATTGGCTAGATGGACTATTTTATATTCTTTTCAGGGTCCATGATATTTTAAGTCCAACCCAGAGCTGGCAGCCATGTTGAATGATGTCATGGGTATATGGCAATGTAGATATCAATGTTATGATAGTGAACTAAAACTAATAATGAAAAAACTATTTAGTGAACTGAAATAAAATAAACTAGTTTGAAAAACTGAAACTCTACAGATATTCTACGAGTTTGAGTGGTGAATCTAAAGCAACTGACTAGACGAGGTAGTGAAATTGGAGGTGCATCTGTGACAGCCAAAAGTCGGACACTAAGGCTCAGATCAGCATGGCAGTGTTGCAGTTTATAAAAGGTTTTCTTTTAGAATGTCAAAATAAGTATCTAACCCCATATCTCACATTCACAATCTGAAATGATAATGTACAGGGAGTCTACAAAACATTTGGAATGCCTGCTCTTTCCATGAGACTCCAGTGAAAGCTGTTATCCCTTATTGGTCACCTGTTAAATCCAATTCAATCATTGTAGATGAAGGGGAGGAGACCAGTTAAATAAGGATTTTTAACTCTTGAGATAAATATTTTGTCTTGCATGTTTCACTTAAGTGCCTTTGAACGGGGTATAGTAGTAGGTGCCAGGCGCACCGGTTTGTGTCAAGAACTGCAACGCTGCTGTGTTTTTCACACTGAAATCTTTTCTCGTCTTCAGACCAATCAAAAGCAGGCAGTGCTTTGAACTATGGCAGAGAGGAAGGACGCAATTAATTTTCTCAGGTAGTTTTAGCAAGGTAAATCAATATTAACTTCATGCAAAACATTCGGAAATGTAGCTGGCTACATTCTTTCTATGGTAAACATAATATCTGACGGCCGTGCATCGTCTTTGCAAAAAATAACTTGCACTTTCATAGTAAGCTGATTTACTGTGTGGCTGCTAGCCAAATAGTGTTGCACTTCTGTTGTCGTCTAATGAAAACAATGCTATTTTTTTCTGCTAAATGTTTTTGCATAAATGTATTTTGTGATGAAATACTAGAGTTTTATGGCCCTGATCCACTTGAAGCCACAACAAAAAACTATGTTTTCAATATAAAACGCAGGTGAAATTATTTAAGACGCAGCTTTTTTTGATGGACTGCATTTTGAAAATGTAGATTTCTGAAAGCTGCCGCGTCCCCTGGTCTTTGTCTCTCCTGTATCATAAATCATATTTTAGGAACTAGGTTGTCTCTCAGCCCCACAGCAGCTGCCAGACTATGCTGAATAATTGATGAAACCGTGGACACACGGACGCTTTGTAGAAACATTAGCAGTCTCTTTGTCACCCACACAAGTACCACACACCCTGACTTTAGTGTGGTTCCTCCAGCGACCATGGACTGAGGGTTTTGTGTTACTGAGTGGTGCTGTTTAAAAACACACCAGGTGTCTTCTGGTGTCAGTGTAATGAAGTCCCAGTAGGCCACCCAGCCCACTGCTGGTTAGAGAACCATGACCCAGCCCCTGCTAACCTTAGCACTGTGCTGGTGGTGTCACACACTGGGGATTAGGACAAACACACTGAGGATATTTCTTAAAATCTTGTGTGTGTTTGCACAAGAGAATTAGACTGCTCAGGTTTCCACACAGCTACGGGTGTGTGCACCACTCATCTCTTCTCATCCAGTCAGATGTGTTCCGCGTTGTCTCTGTTGATATTACCTGAATAAAACGGTCTGTTCCATGATAGAACAAACTACTTTAAGCCCTCGGCTGTCTGCAAACCTAAACCAATCTCTTCCATGCTAGATGAGACACAAGCTGTGGGCAAAGTGTTGCCGGCGGCAGTTGAAGCTAGTGGATATTAGATGCATCCCTACCGGGAACGATTTTCCTGTTTAGGATGTCGGAATGGTAGGAAGACATTTTGGCATGTTGTTTAATTACCATAGTCATTTCTCTCTGCAGGGTTAGACTTAAAACCAAGTTAGCCTTATTAAATCCCAGTGGGGGTAAAAACAACAATGAAATGAAGATATATGGAACAACTGTGTAAATTTTAATTCTGTGAGTGGGATCGTAACCATTGTGTTCTTGTGGACAGACAACACAATACACTAGTGGAGTTTGATACACGGTCACTAAGTAAAGGCTAAATATGCTTATTTAGCAGATGTCTTTAACCTTAGTACGTGACGGGGTACTCCGTCCTGCAACATCAGCTACCTTAACATAGTCAAAACTGGTCTTAAAGGCCCCTGTAGCAGGGCTGAACTTTAACACTCAGGCTACAGAGGAAAGGCCATGAGTCTGACACAACGCATTTTGTCTTTTTAATTTGATTTATTTTTCAATTCTTTGTCAGAATGTGTCTCAACTCTTCACACCCCCATTAAACGCCAAGGTGAATTATGAAGCGCTCTTCCTCCCAGATACTAGATGAAGAGCTCTGAGGTGGCGATGGCCTCCACTGTGGAGTCTGGTAGAGCTCACAGAGGGGGCAAGTCTCCTCCGTTAGCCATTGTGTTAAAACGCTCTGGCTGAGGAGGACCATTTATCTTGCGTGATGTGACAGATGCATTTATCACATGGCCTGGAGAGGATGGGGGGGACGCTTGAAAATGAGCATTTAGCTCTACAGTACTTCAGGAAGGCGCTACTGCTCTTAGCGATGATGGTCAATAGAGGGAGCCCTTGCTTTTCCCATGGTGTTTGTAGATGGGTGGGAATCCCTACTCACTACTTCTTGCTCAGCTTGAGTTGTCATCTTTCATAAGAAGCCACAGCTATAGCCTGATCCAGACACAACCATGTGACCTGTGCAGAAGGTTTATATGTAGGGCAGCTCTACCCCTCCATCCTGAGAAGTAGTGGAATAAGCATTGGATTAATTCACTCAGTACATGAAGAGATGATATTGATCATGTTTACAATAATGATTGTTGTTTTTCCTCTCCTCAGGAGGAAGATGCCAAGCGGCTGGTTCGGGATGCCATCGCGGCTGGCATCTTCAACGACCTTGGCTCCGGCAGCAATATTGACCTGTGTGTCATCACCAAGGGCAGGGTGGACTACCTGAGGCCTCACGACATGGCCAACAAGAAGGGTGTCAGGTAAGGCCACCTACCCACCAACAGTCCCCACAATCTCCCCTCAATAGTCCCCATATTTTGATAAATTATTTGTCCTCATGTCCCTTCACTTGTCACCTTAATGTGGTTCCCATGTCCCATCAGTGTTATTGGTCCCCACAGCAGTCTCATTCAGTCTGGAGAACAGTTGCTTGCTGACTGGATTGCCTCGTCAATACAAGCACAATAACAAATGGCACAAATTTGTTCATATTTTGAGTGCAAGAACCTTTGCATGGTTTGAGTATTATTCCTTCCCAAACCCTTATTCACCCATGATAGAGGATGTTTTCCCCCACACCAGTGCATCGTTGTTAATCATTCAATTTCTGAATGAGTTGTAGTTATTTGTGTCCTTTTTAAATTTGTTAAGAATGTATTGTTGAGTTGCATTGTTGGTAATGAATCATCTGTAACGGCGAATGCCCCATCCCTTTGGCCTGTTCTGTTTGAAGATGTGTGTATGAGCATGAAGCCTTGCCCCACCAGTGAGTAATAAATACCTAGTTCTGTGTGGAGTGCTCTAGACTTTAACCATAGCATTTTGTCTCACCCACCTGAATACTCTTGTTTGACTACTAACCCACTTAACCCAGCAAGTTTGTGCTTCTCGTGACCTCTGCTGCTTGTTCAATTTCATAGAACTAAGTTGCACATTTGTTTTTTGTCAAACTCCAAAAAGCACAGTGGCGCAGTGCTAGAGAGAAATGCATTCTCCAAAGTCACGTGACTCATGGAAGCCATTTTTGTGTTTTACATTGTATTTTACATCCAAGAACTAGCTCCCAGAGGCTCATCAGACCAGTTTATGCTGTATTGAATGTGTATATATATATATATATTTAAATTAGAATCTAATTCCTTTATTTTTCCAATCAGAACCGGTAATTACAAGTACAAGCAAGGAACAACCGGAGTCCTGACGAAGTCTGTGATGAAATTGGATCTGGAGGTGGTTGAGGAGACGGTTCAGACTATGGATACCTCTTGAAGCCTCACCGGAACATTCTGATGTTTTCCCTGTTGTTACTTCCCAAATTCGCCTTTACTTCCTTCAGTGGAGATGGCATGTTTTTCCATGGTTTAAAATAAAGTTTGCGTTGAGTCTTCAATGTCTCGAAAGTGTTTTTTTTTTGACGATGCTATCTCAAATGGTATGTAATTGCTTAGCTAGCTGGCAGTTTGACAAACATGTGAATTGTTATAATTATCGAAGTTTGAAGAGGGAACAATGGAGAACAAGTTGGTCTGTTTTAGGGAATCTATTATTTATTTTTAATGTTTAAACAGGAAATCTAAATGATCAGAATGTTTACTAGTATGCTGGTGAATTCATTGATCTCACTGCGTGAACTACCATCTCCTTACAGACGACGATGTGGGTCTGGTGGATGTCTTTGGTGAGTATCTCAAGATCACAGGTCAACCAATGTCAGTGCTGTTCCAGGATTGACAGATATCTGTTTGCCAGCTGTCCAGTCACTATATAGCACAATATTCCTTAATCCTTGTAAATTAAGTCGTCTATCAAATTCCTTATTTTAAAAACTTAGATTGTAGGTTGTTATTCATTGATGGTTGTTAAATACAACTTACTGTCTTATAACACACTTTGTGTACGAAAGGAATTGAAATTGGATCAAATGTAAGAGTATAAGAATTAATATTTTATAAACCTTTTATCTACTACAAAATGCAAAAAGGGAAACACTTGAACGTGATTCCACAAAATCATGTCAAATCCCCACAGGAAAGTACAATTACGAAATAAAACCATAGCCTACACACTACTTTTGAGTGAAAAATCATTACAAAGAATAGTCGTTGAAAGCTCTAGATATTTTACAAGCACATAATAGAATTGCTAAAATATAAGTACTGAGGTTTTTTCAGTCTTTCTAAACTAGTAAACTTTGACTCAATCACTTACCCTCTTTATCTAGCGTCTATCTGCCGCTTAGTGCTGTCAAGGCAAAAACATTTTCTAAATGTTTCTACAGGACAATTGTAACTGTTCTTCTCGCTGTTTCTACATAATGTAAATCATTTCACAGTACATCTCAAATTAAAATCCTTCTCTGAACGAAGTCCTCAGTGGACAGTCAACTGCATTTATGATCTATACACATGCAATTACAATATAGCATTGGTGTCAAGCAACAGCATAACACCCATCACCCAGGCAGTTTCCTGCAAATAACTGTTGTTGAAAAACCTAGTCTAAAGTTGTACAAAGCTCGGGCCATAAGCCTTGACAATGTTCTATATTATGCCATTTGAGGTCCTTGAAAAGGGAGACGTTATCAAGTCCTGAAGTCCATTTCAAACCAGTGTTGCTTGGTGGTTGTAGCAAGCGTCTCATGTTGCAGAACTCACGAGGTGTGACCTGGGATGACCTAACGCTGACTCAAATGTTTTGCATGTATCTTATGGTTAATTATGAAACAAAGTCCACTTAATTGAATGCCTTAGGATTACAAACGACACTACACAAGAATGCAAAATACAGATCAGAGGTATTTAAAGCAACATTAAAAAAATAATTATTTCTAAACAATGTGTGTAAGGCAGAAAAATAAACAGCACTGAAAGAGATTTATATTTAGGCCTTCAATTCATACGGTTTACCTGAAAAAGTCAGGATCTATTTGGAATGCAACCCCTGCCTAGTCAAAAAAAAGACCTGCCTAGCTGATGAGCGAACCCTCTGTGACATCATTGTGAGACAGAGCTCTCTCCTGTTAGCGAAGAGGCCAGACAAGATGCTGTCCGCTGGAATCACCGCAACAGTCTAAAAACAGAAATCCCCATGACCACTGAACGAAGTGACTCCCCAGGTCATTGAGGACAAAAACAACTGGACTTAAACCACGTTCACATAATGTCGGAAATTTGCGACTCGCTAACCTAGGAGGAAGAGTCGGATCCCGAATTTCCCCACTTGGGAGGAAGTTCTATACTTAACTCGGAGGTCCCGAGTTTCCGACGCAACGTGAACGCAGCATTAAGTCTAAGTCCTCATTTGAAGATAAAGAAAAAGTCAGTCCAGTCTCGCCAGTCTCTCAATCGTTTCATCAGTTCCTCGAATTCTGAGACGTGAGCTAAACAACCTGGTCCTAGCCAGGCAGGTTGGCAGTGGGTCTGGTGGTCTGTGGTTCAGTCAGGATGGGGGTCCACACGGAGGTAAGTGGAGGGGGGGACTTAGGTGCTGGAGGTCCACAGCTGCATCTGTTTGGCGATCTGCAGAACAAACACGATGTCAGGGCGCTGGCCCGGGTCGGGCTTGATGCACATGCTGACCAGGTCTCGCAACTGTGGATGACACAAGAAGCATTCAGTTTATTTATTGTACGAAACATAACAGCCCATTAATAATATTCTAACACGAACATATGAGAAACGTCACAGACCGAAGAGGACTTTCAAAACTCCTACATAAGAAGTGTAATTGTTAAAGCTAAGTTCAATGCATTTCCACGTCCATGAACATACAATCCATTGGGAGAGTCTGCCCCCACTGTCATTTAAAAGATCAGAACTTCCTAACCAAGGGACTCCAGAGCACAGAGAAAGTTCAACTGTAACTGAACCACATAGGGATGGATCAGATCTCTTTGACTGCTAACATTTCATCACAAGACATTTTGGCATTTTAAAACCATGTGCAGAAGCTTCGGCGAATTGGCGAACAATGACTTGTTTTGTCAGCTGCAGGAAGTGCCTAAAGCATGAGTAATGCCTAAAGAAAGTTGTAGTTGGTCTGTGCCTTGTTGTTTCGTCAGTTTCGACAGAAAGAGGGCCTCTAATGCCAATCAAAGGCGATGGGGGGAGAAACACCTTAGTGACGCGCCTGCGCCTGTCTTAAACCCCATTTCCAGAGCTCTGATTTGAGTGGCGACATGAGCTGTTGGAGTCCTGACCTTTAAATCGCCAAAGCAGCTAACACCGAGCTGTCACTTCGCTCAGCAAAAAACAAGACCGGGGAGAGGGAGCAAGACGAGAGAGAGATGGAGAGACATGGAAAAGGGGAGACAGGTGCAGCACTAGAAGAGAGAGGGGGAAAAAGGGAGGAAAATAGACAAGGGCTGCACTCAGAGAACAAGATGAGGAGAGAGAGAATGGGACAAAAGAGCGAGAGATGGAGCAGCAGAGAGACAGACAGATTGGGGCTACACCAGAGAATGAGAGAGAGAATGAGAAAGGGTGAGATGGAGAGGCATGGTGGTGAAGGGCAGAAAGTGCTATGTGTGGAAGGCTAATCTGGTAGAGTGATGGTGTACAAGGCTTTGTCTGGCCTCATTTAAAGTGCTGTCAGTCTTGCTCCTCTTCTGTCATACTGTGCCAGTGGAGTAGTGCTGTAGCTAATCAGTCTCTGACACTGGTCTCTTAAACTGCCAATGACTGAAAAGAGTGGCTCAGACTGAGGCCCCTTTTCATTGTATTTTCAGCTGTTTGAAGTTGGTGTACAAAACCCAAAGTAAAAGATGCAAAAACGTAACTTAATACCGGGAAGCAAATAATTAGCGCGCATAGACCAGATCTACCACTTCTTAGACTTGCTTTTAATGAGAATGACATTGTGAAAATCAATTTAATGCAACTTCCAAATGAGTTCTTGGAGGTTCTACTCTGACCTGTTCTTACCTTCTCAGAGTAGTGGTCAGGTGGGAGTGGAGGGTAGTCACACTGCTCAATCTTTTGACACAGAGAGAGGAGGTTCATCTTGTCCCCATAGAATGGACTCTGCAACGCAGCCATCTGTTACAGAAAAAAATATTCTGGATTATAACAACGCCATTATAACAAAATCACACCAGTGGTTATTGGGTGGATGAGTACAAAAAAATGATATAAAAATAGGATGAAGCAATATCCTGTACTGCACTTCCTGCCTGCAAGGAAGTGCACCTTCCTGAAAGTATTTATATTGTATGAATGTTGGGTTTGTCATTGCTCAGAAACACGGCTAATATATACAGGACATACTACTATGTGTTTGGAAGGAATGGTTGTATGGATTATGTAACCTGGGTGATAATATTCCATTCATGCTGTGTGCTTTAGAGTTCATACTCTTGTGATGACTCATTAGTTAGGATATTAATTCCATAGAAAAATGACAGGACACTGGACTGGTGCACAGCTTTTGCAGTAGCTTGGTGTTTACTCAAGCTAAACTCAAGCCATCATTATCACAAATTAGGCAGATTTAAAGAAGCCAACTGACCATATCTGACCATATGAGCTTCTCAGTTCATAAATCATGAAAGTAGAAATCAAAAGCATTGTATACCCTCTTTATGATTAAGCAAAAAGTCCCAAAGTGGTGTGGTATATGGCCAATATACCACGGCTAAGGGATGTTCTTAGGCACGACGCAACGCTGACACAGCCCGTTGCCGTGGTATATTGGCCATATACCACAAACCACCGAGGTGCCTTATTGCTATTATAAACTGGTTACCAAAATAATTAGAGCAGTAAAAATACATATTTTGTCATACCCGTGGTGTACGGTCTGTTATACAACGGGTGGGTCTATTCCTGATTGCTGATTGGTTAGTACCGCATTCCAGCCAGTGTCTATTCCACAAGTTATCACCGGCTAAATCTATGATGTTAAAATTCCTTTTTACTCTGTTCCATCTGACTGCGCAATCCGCTGGATCATCAGCCCAGCCAGGCAATTTATAAACTTGATCTCCACTATAAAAAGCATCTAGACATGATCTCACATTTCTTTTAGACTATCATTAGGTTTTCAACAGCAGAGATTTGTATGAACCTTGCTGTCTGTCTCTGACATTTGCAACATTGTTTTAATATTCAAATTCGATCTCCAGCAGTCCCATAGTAAAGAATGTGTTGGGACAAGACAGACAGACAGTGTTTCTTAGCTAGTCGAAATCATGAATCGGCTGGCATCATTTTTATGGATATATACAACAAAAATTCTATTGAAAAAAGGTCAAATGAAACGCAGCTAATTTGCAGGCTTTCAAGCTTCATTTTAAATTGAGTGTGTTACTGTAGCCTCAGTAACACACTCAACGTCACCAAAACTAAGGAGATGATTGTGGACTTCAGGAAACAGCAGAGGGAACACCCCCCTATCCACATCGATGGAACAGTAGTGGAGAGGGTAGCAAGTTTTAAGTTCCTCGGCATACACATCACAGACAAACTGAATTGGTCCACTCACACAGACAGCATCGTGAAGAAGGCGCAGCAGCGCCTCTTCAACCTCAGGAGGCTGAAGAAATTTGTCTTGTCACCAAAAGCACTCACAAACTTCTACAGATGCACAATCGAGAGCATCCTGGCGGGCTGTATCACCGCCTGGTACAGCAACTGCTCCGCCCACAACCGTAAGGCTCTCCAGAGGGTAGTGAGGTCTGCACAACGCATCACCGGGGGCAAACTACCTGCCCTCCAGGACACCTACACCACCCGATGTCACAGGAAGTCCATAAAGATCATCAAGGACATCAACCACCCGAGCGAATGCCTGTTCACCCCGCTATCATCCAGAAGGCGAGGTCAGTACAGGTGCATCAAAGCTGGGACCGAGAGACTGAAAAACAGCTTCTATCTCAAGGCCATCAGACTGTTAAACAGCCACCACTAACATCGAGTGGCTGCTGCCAACACACTGACACTGACTCAACTCCAGCCACTTTAATAATGGGAATTGATGGGAAATTATGTAAAATATATCACTAGCCACTTTAAACAATGCTACCTTATATAATGTTACATACCCTACATTATTCATCTCATATGCATACGTATATACTGTACTCTATATCATTTACTGCATCCTTATGTAATACATGTATCACAAGCCACTTTAACTATGCCACTTTGTTTACATACTCATCTCATATGTATATACTGCACTCGATACCATCTACTGTATCTTGCCTATGCTGCTCTGTACCATCACTCATTCATATATCTTTATGTACATATTCTTTATCCCCTTACACTGTGTATAAGACAGTAGTTTTGGAATTGTTAGTTAGATTACTTGTTGGTTATTACTGCATTGTCGGAACTAGAAGCACAAGCATTTCGCTACACTCGCATTAACATCTGCTAACCATGTGTATGTGACAAATACAATTTGATTTGATTAGATTTTTTAGCTGTGTTGTTGTCTAGCTCCTCTGAACAACAGTGTCCTGACGAGTGAGCACATTTTCTATGCCATGTGAAATCGTGCCTCATTAGCTCATTGTTATGATGTATTGAAATAAGTGTCACTAGAAAACAGCTTCAACAAATGTAACTACTTTGTTGTTATTCTGGCTGCACTGTTTGACGTGACTAAGTTAGCCGTAGTTGGCTAGCTAGCAGGCAAGGGATAAGAACGTTGGCAGCCAGTATGGCAATGGAACATTTTACAACGAACAACTGGATCGTGTCCATAGATACAGAACAAAAAGACTGAACGACTGGGTCACATCCCATAGATACAGAACAAAAAGACTGAACAAATGGGTCACGTCCATAGATACAGAACAAAAAGACTGAACAACTGGGTCGCGTGCATAGATACAGAACAAAAAGACTGAACGACTGGGTCACATCCCATAGATACAGAACAAAAAGACTGAACGACTGGGTCACATCCCATAGATACAGAACAAAAAGACTGAACAACTGGGTCGCGTCCATAGATACAGAACAAAAAGACTGAACGACTGGGTCACATCCCATAGATACAGAACAAAAAGACTGAACAACTGGGTCGCGTCCATAGATACAGAACAAAAAGACTGAACAACTGGGTCACGTCCATAGATACAGAACAAAAAGACTGAACAACTGGGTCGCGTCCATAGATACAGAACAAAAAGACTGAACAACTGGGTCACGTCCATAGATACAGAACAAAAAGACTGAACAACTGGGTCACGTCCATAGATACAGAACAAAAAGACTGAACAACTGGGTCGCGTCCATAGATACAGAACAAAAAGAATGAACAACTGGGTCGCGTCCATAGATACAGAACAAAAGACTGAACGACTGGGTCACATCCCATAGATACAGAACAAAAAGACTGAACAACTGGGTCACGTCCATAGATACAGAACAAAAAGACTGAACAACTGGGTCGCGTCCATAGATACAGAACAAAAAGACTGAACAACTGGGTCACATCCCATAGATACAGAACAAAAAGACTGAACAAATGGGTCACGTCCATAGATACAGAACAAAAAGACTGAACAACTGGGATACAGAACAAAAAGACTGAACATAGATACAGAACAAAAAGACTGAACGACTGGGTCACATCCCATAGATACAGAACAAAAAGACTGAACAACTGGGTCGCGTCCATAGATACAGAACAAAAGACTGAACAACTGGGTCGCGTCCATAGATACAGAACAAAAAGACTGAACGACTGGGTCACATCCCATAGATACAGAACAAAAAGACTGAACAACTGGGTCGCGTCCATAGATACAGAACAAAAGACTGAACAACTGGGTCACGTCCATAGATACAGAACAAAAAGACTGAACAACTGGGTCACGTCCATAGATACAGAACAAAAAGACTGAACAACTGGGTCGCGTCCATAGATACAGAACAAAAAGAATGAACAACTGGGTCGCGTCCATAGATACAGAACAAAAAGACTGAACGACTGGGTCACATCCCATAGATACAGAACAAAAAGACTGAACAACTGGGTCACGTCCATAGATACAGAACAAAAAGACTGAACAACTGGGTCACGTCCATAGATACAGAACAAAAAGACTGAACAACTGGGTCACATCCCATAGATACAAAACAAAGAGACTGAATGACTGGTTCGCGTCTCTAGCAACCCTAGATTTGTGTCGGGACTATGTCTTGTGGAAGGATGAAATAGTATGAATAAATTAATTTTTAAAAGTTTATGAAAACATGTCAACCACTATTTGAATATGTTGGTAACCCATGATAATAATATAGTGATAATCCCTCGAAGCCGGTGTTTGGAGGATATATTGGCACTGTCAGCCAATTAGCATTCAGGGCTCGAACTACCCAGTGTATAATAAGAAATGTAAATGTAAATGTAAATGTATTTCATCATCATTAATTTCATCATTACTTGTTATCTCTCAATCTCTCATTTCTTTCATTCTCATGCCTGGTCATGGTGAGATGGGCTGAGTGGACTTGCCTGATAGAGATGGTTATATTTTTAATAGGGAGGAATCCGATTGAAACCTTTGACCCTGAGCTGTGACCCATGCTCATTAGCATGATCAGTGGCCCAATCCCAAATAGACCTCTAAACCCTATGCACTTGTGAAGATGTGAGACGATATGATTGGTATAAGCAACATGGTGAAACTTCCACCTAGCTAACCTATCAGAGGGCAAGGGGAAATGCTCTCAAATCTCTACAAGTGCATGGGGCATGGGCCTCAGGGATTGATTTGGGATTGGGCCAGACAGAGGGAGAGGATAGGGGACGCACACACACACACAGGGAAGGAGGGGGAACTATACAGCACTGTTAAGGTACAATGCTTTCAGAAAGGATATTGCTACCCTCCTTGTCTTTCAGAAAGCATTCACATATGTATTCATATACAGTGGGGTGAACAAGTATTTGATACACTGCCGATTTTGCAGGTTTTCCTACTTACAAAGCATGTAGAGGTCTGTAATTTTGATCATAGGTACACTTCAACTGTGAGAGACGTTAAAACAAAAATCCAGAAAATCACATTGTATGATTTTTAAGTAATTCATTTGCATTTTATTACATGACATAAGTATTTGATCACCTACCAACCAGTAAGAATTCCGGCTCTCACAGACCTGTTAGTTTTTCTTTAAGAAGCCCTCCTGTTCTCCACTCATTACCTGTATTAACTGCACCTGTTTGAACTCGTTACCTGTATAAAAGACACCTGTCTACACACTCAATCAAACAGACTCCAACCTCTCCAAGACCAGAGAGCTGTGTAAGGAAATCAGGGATAAAATTGTAGACCTGCACAAGGCTGGGATGGGCTACAGGACAATAGGCAATCAGCTTGGTGAGAAGGCAACAACTGTTGGCACAATTATTAGAAAATGGAAGAAGTTCAAGATGACGGTGAATCACCCTCTGTCTGGGGCTCCATGCAAGATCTCACCCCGTGGGGAAACAATGATCATGAGGAAGGTGAGGGATCAGCCCAGAACTACACGGTAGGACCTGGTCAATGACCTGAAGAGAGCTGGGACCACAGTCTCAAAGAAAACCATTAGTAACACACTACGCCGTCATGGAATAAAATCCTGCAGCGCACGCAAGGTCCCCCTGCTCAAGCCAGCGCATGTCCAGGCCCGTCTGAAGTTTGCCAATGACCATCTGGATGATCCAGAGGAGGAATGGGAGATGGTCATGTGGTCTGATGAGACAAAAATAGAGCTTTTTGGTCTAAACTCCACTCGCCGTATTTGGAGGAAGAAGAAGGATGAGTACAACCCCAAGAATACCATCCCAACCGTGAAGCATGGAGGTGGAAACATCATTCTTTAGGGATGCTTTTCTGCAAAGGGGACAGGACGACTGCACCGTATTGAGGGGAGGATGGATGGGGCCATGTATCGTGAGATCTTGGCCAACAACCTCCTTCCCTCAGTAAAAGCATTGAAGATGGGCCGTGGCTGGGTCTTCCAGCATGACAACGACCCGAAACACACAGCCAGGGCAACTAAGGAGTGGCTCCGTAAAAAGCATCTCAAGGTCCTGGAGTGGCCTAGCCAGTCTCCAGACCTGAACCCAATAGAAAATCTTTGGAGGGAGCTGAAAGTCCGTATTTCCCAGCGACAGCCCCGAAACCTGAAGGATCTGGAGAAGGTCTGTATGGAGGAGTGGGCCAAAATCCCTGCTGCAGTGTGTGCAAACCTGTTCAAGAACTACAGGAAACGTATGATCTCTGAAATTGCAAACATAGGTTTCTGTACCAAATATTAAGTTCTGCTTTTCGGATGTATCAAATACTTATGTCATGCAATAAAATGCAAATCAATTACTTAAAAATCATACAATGTAATTTTTCTGGATTTTTGTTTTAGTGAGTGGAAGAAAACTGTGAAAGAGATTTCTAATTTTGGTTATATTGGCTCCCACCTTCCGTGTATCTGAATATCAATCAGCCAGGTTCTTTGAAGATTATCATGGTGTCTGCATGAGATGTGATTATATATCTCTCTCTCTTCAGTACTTTCTTTGGAAAAACATCTGAGTCTAAATAGCTCTAGTCCAGTGGAATTGTAATTTCAGAATCCAGAACCAAAATCTTGCGTGCACTAGACAGCTACTCAATTAGAACATTTATGTTAACAGTCTGTCAAGTGAGACTCTTGGAATGAAAATCAAATCACCTTAACATTGACGTTCTCTCTCTGATTCCCATTTAAAACTCTGTGAAACTCCCTATCAATTTTCTTGATTTCGATATTATTTGTCCCATGGCACAGAAGAGCAAGAAAAAGAGAGAGACAAGGAAGGGGGAGACAGAGGGACATTTTATATGTAAGTATAAGCAGAGACCGACAGAGAGAGAGAATAGTTGAGAATTACATTCCATGCAGTGACCTGGTGATGCTGCATGGAAGATGTGAGAGAGGCATACTGCTGGCAATTCAGCCTCCCTCACAACACAAACTGCTGGCCATTCAGCCCCCCTCACAACATATACTGCTGGCAATTCAGCCTCCCTCACAACACAAACTGCTGGCCATTCAGCCTCCCTCACAACATATACTGCTGGCAATTCAGCCTCCCTCACAACACAAACTGCTGGCCATTCAGCTTCCCTCACAACACATACTGCTGACCATTCAGCTTCCCTCACAACACATACTGCTGACCATTCAGCTTCCCTCACAACATATACTGCTGGCCATTCAGCCTCCCTCACAACACATACTGCTGACCATTCAGCTTCCCTCACAACACATACTGCTGACCATTCAGCTTCCCTCACAACACATACTGCTGACCATTCAGCTTCCCTCACAACACAGCACACAGCTCCTTAGGCCCAGCGAGCGGTCCTTCTGTGGCTCAGTTGGTAGAGCATGGCGCTTGTAACGCCAGGGTAGTGGGTTCGATTCCCGGGACCACCCATACGTAGAATGTATGCACACATGACTGTAAGTCGCTTTGGATAAAAGCGTCAGCTAAATGGCATATATTATTATTATTATTATTATCCCAAATGGCACCCTATTCCCTATGTAGTGCATTATTTATGACCAGGGCCCATAGGGCTCCAATAGGGCTCTGGTCAAAAGTAATGCACTATATAAGGAATAGGGTGCCATTTGTGATGCAGTCCCTAGTCTTTATCAACAAAGAATGCCAAGTCCATGACTGACTGAAGAAGCATTGTTATTGACAGTTTAATAATGCTGACACAGTGTCAGCATTCAGAATAATGGAATTATGAGCTGTTTCTGTTCATTTTGTGTGCGCACACACACACCACACAGTTACACACACATCCGTACAGCAAATAATTAGTGGGGAGGGAAACTATAAAAACTTCAACAACTGAAGTGGAGAGAAGTAAAAAACATTCTCACTTTTCTCCATACTACATTTGTATTTGTAGTATAACTCAGTCGCTATACAACACTGAGGTGAGATACGATGTGTCTTGTCAGGTGCCCCATAAATGCCTAGGAACAGCCCCAGACCAATATTCCTCCTCCACCAAACTTTACAGTTGGCGCTATGCATTTGCAAATCCCAGATTCGTCCGTCAGACTGCCAGATAGTGAAGCGTGATTTATCACTCCAGAGAACGCGTTTCCACTGCTCCAGAGTCCAATGGCGGCAAGCTTTACACCACTCCAGCAGACGCTTGGCATTGCGCATGGTGATCTTATACTTGGGCTGCTCGGCCATAGAAACCCATTTTATGAAGCTCCCGACTAACAGTTCTTGTGCTGACGTTGCTTCCAGAGACAGTTTGGAACTCGGTAGTAAGTGTTGCAACCGAGGATTTTTACATGCTGAGCGATTCAGCACTTGGTGGTCCTGTTCTGTGAGCTTGTGTGGCCTACCACTTCGTGGCTAAGCCATTGTTGCTCCTAGACGTTTACACTTCACAATCACAGCACTTACAGTTGACTGGGGCAGCTCTAGCAAGGCAGACATTTGACAAACTGACTTGTTGGAAAGGTGGCATCCTATGATGGTGCCACGTTGAAAGTCACTGAGGACTTCAGTAAGGCCATTATACTTTTATTTTATTTTTTATTTTTTATTTTATTTCACCTTTATTTAACCAGGTAGGCTAGTTGAGAACAGGTTCTCATTTGCAACTGCGACCTGGCCAAGATAAAGCATGGCAGTGTGAACAGACAACACAGAGTTACACATGGAGTAAACAATTAACAAGTCAATAACACAGAGAAAAAAGGGGAGTCTATATACAATGTGTGCAAAAGGCATGAGGAGGTAGGCGAATAATTACAATATTGCAGATTAACACTGGAGTGATAAATGATCAGATGATCATGTACAGGTAGAGATATTGGTGTGCAAAAGAGCAGAAAAGTAAATAAATAAAAACTGTGGGGATGAGGTAGGTGAAAATGGGTGTGCTATTTACCAATAGATTATGTACAGCTGCAGCGATCGGTTAGCTGCTCAGCTAGCTGATGTTTGAAGTTGGTGAGGGAGATAAAAGTCTCCAACTTCAGCGATTTTTGCAATTCGTTCCAGTCACAGGCAGCAGAGTACTGGAACGAAAGGCGGCCGAATGAGGTGTTGGCTTTAGGGATGATCAATGAGATACACCTGCTGGAGCGCGTGCTACGGATGAGTGTTGCCATCGTGACCAGTGAGCTGAGATAAGGCGGAGCTTTGACTAGCATGGCCTTGTAGATGACCTGGAGCCAGTGGGTCTGGCGACGAATATGTAGCGAGGGCCAGCCGACTAGAGCATACAAGTCGCAGTGGTGGGTAGTATAAGGTGCTTTAGTGACAAAACGGATGGCACTGTGATAAACTGCATCCAGTTTGCTGAGAAGAGTGTTGGAAGCAATTTTGTAGATGACGTCGCCGAAGTCGAGGATCGGTAGGATAGTCAGTTTTACTAGGGAGCGTGAGTGAAGGAGGCTTTGTTGCGGAATAGAAAGCTGATTCTTGATTTGATTTTCGATTGGAGATGTTTGATATGGGTCTGGAAGGAGAGTTTGAAGTCTAGCCAGACACCTAGGTACTTATATGTCCACATATTCAAGGTCGGAACCATCCAGTGTGGTGATGCTAGTCGGGCATGCGGGTGCAGGCAGCGATCGGTTGAAAAGCATGCATTTGGTTTTACTAGCGTTTAAGAGCAGTTGGAGGCCACGGAAGGAGTGTTGTATGGCATTGAAGCTCGATTGGAGGTTAGATAGCACAGTGTCCAATGACGGGCCGAAAGTGTATACAATGGTGTCGTCTGCGTAGAGGTGGATCAGGGAATCGCCCGCAGCAAGAGCAACATCATTAACATATACAGAGAAAAGAGTCGGCCCGAGAATTGAACCCTGTGGCACCCCCATAGAGACTGCCAGAGGACCGGACAACATGCCCTCCGATTTGACACACTGAACTCTGTCTGCAAAGTAATTGGTGAACCAGGCAAGGCAGTCATCCGAAAAACCGAGGCTACTGAGTCTGCCGATAAGAATATTGTGATTGACAGAGTCGAAAGCCTTGGCAAGGTCGATGAAGACGGCTGCACAGTACTGTCTTTTATCGATGGCGGTTATGATGTCGTTTAGTACCTTGAGTGTGGCTGAGGTGCACCCGTGACCGGCTCGGAAACCAGATTGCATAGCGGAGAAGGTACGGTGGGATTCGAGATGGTCAGTGACCTCTTTGTTGACTTGGCTTTCGAAGACCTTAGATAGGCAGGGCAGGATGGATATAGGTCTGTAACAGTTTGGGTCCAGGGTGTCTCCCCCTTTGAAGAGGGGGATGACTGCGGAAGCATTCCAATCCTTGGGGATCTCAGACGATATGAAAGAGAGGTTGAACAGGCTGGTAATAGGGGTTGCGACAATGACGGCGGATAGTTTCAGAAATAGAGGGTCCAGATTGTCAAGCCCAGCTGATTTATACGGGTCCAGGTTTTGCAGCTCTTTCAGAACATCTGCTATCTGGATTTGGGTAAAGGAGAACCTGGAGAGGCTTGGGCGAGGAGCTGCGGGGGGGCCGGAGCTGTTGGCCGAGGTAGGAGTAGCCAGGCGGAAGGCATGGCCAGCCGTTGAGAAATGCTTGTTGAAGTTTTCGATAATCATGGATTTGTCGGTGGTGACCGTGTTCCCTAGCCTCAGTGCAGTGGGCAGCTGGGAGGAGGTGCTCTTGTTCTCCATGGACTTCACAGTGTCCCAGAACTTTTGGAGTTGGAGCTACAGGATGCAAACTTCTGCCTGAAGAAGCTGGCCTTAGCTTTCCTGACTGACTGCGTGTATTGGTTCCTGACTTCCCTGAACAGTTGCATATCGCGGGGACTGTTCGATGCTATTGCAGTCCGCCACAGGATGTTTTTGTGCTGGTCGAGGGCAGTCAGGTCTGGAGTGAACCAAGGGCTGTATCTGTTCTTAGTTCTGCATTTTTTGAACGGAGCATGCTTATCTAAAATGGTGAGGAAGTTACTTTTAAAGAATGACCAGGCATCCTCAACTGACGGGATGAGGTCAATGTCCTTCCAGGATACCCGGGCCAGGTTGATTAGAAAGGCCTGCTCACAGAAGTGTTTTAGGGAGCGTTTGACAGTGATGAGGGGTGGTCGTTTGACTGCGGCACCGTAGCGGATACAGGCAATGAGGCAGTGGTCGCTGAGATCCTGGTTGAAGACAGCGGAGGTGTATTTGGAGGGCCAGTTGGTCAGGATGACGTCTATGAGGGTGCCCTTTCTTACAGAGTTAGGGTTGTACCTGGTGGGTTCCTTGATGATTTGTGTGAGATTGAGGGCATCTAGCTTAGATTGTAGGACTGCCGGGGTGTTAAGCATATCCCAGTTTAGGTCACCTAACAGAACAAACCCTGAAGCTAGATGGGGGGCAATCAATTCACAAATGGTGTCCAGGGCACAGCTGGGAGCTGAGGGGGGTCGGTAGCAGGTGGCAACAGTGAGAGACTTATTTCTGGAGAGAGTAATTTTCAGAATTAGTAGTTCGAACTGTTTGGGTATGGACCTGGAAAGTATGACATTACTTTGCAGGCTATCTCTGCAGTAGACTGCAACTCCTCCCCCTTTAGCAGTTCTATCTTGACGGAAGATGTTATAGTTGGGTATGGAAATCTCAGAATTTTTGGTGGCCTTCCTGAGCCAGGATTCAGACACGGCAAGGACATCAGGGTTAGCAGAGTGTGCTAAAGCAGTGAGTAAAACAAACTTAGGGAGGAGGCTTCTGATGTTGACATGCAAGGCTTTTTCGATCACAGAAGTCAACAAATGAGGGTGCCTGGGGACACGCAGGGCCTGGGTTTACCTCCACATCACCCGCGGAACAGAGAAGGAGTAGTATGAGGGTGCGGCTAAGGGCTATCAAAACTGGTCGCCTAGAGCGTTGGGGACAGAGAATTAGAGGAGCAGGTTTCTGGGCATGGTAGAATATATTCAGGGCATAATGCGCAGACAGGGGTATGGTGGGGTGCGGGTATGGCAGAGGTAAGCCCAGGCACTGGGTGATGATGAGAGAGGTTTTATCTCTGGACATGCTGGTTGTAATGGGTGAGGTCACCGCATATGTGGGAGGTGGGACAAAGGAGGTATCAGGGGTATGAGGAGTGGGACTAGGGGCTCCATAGTGAACTAAAACAATGATAACTAACCTGAGCAACAGTATACAAGGCATATTGACATTTGAGAGAGACATACAGCGAGGCATACAGTAATCACAGGTGTTGAATTGGGAAAGCTAGCTAAAACAGTGGGTGAGACAACAGCTAATCAGCTAGCATAACAACAGCAGTTAAAATGGCATTGACTAGGCAACGGGGCTGACAGATAAAACAAACAAGCAGAATGGAGTACCGTGATTAATGGACAGTCCAGCGTGCATCAGCTATGTAGCCAAGTGATCAGAGTGATCAGAGTCCAGGGGGCAGCGGTGGATGGGGCAGGGGGGCTGGACTGTCGAGTGTTATCCAGGTTAAAAAAATAACAATGACTAAGTAGCTTGTAGCTAGCTAGCTGGTTAGCTTCTGGAGGTTCTTGAGTGTGTTCTAAAAATAAAGATAATAGCGATTCCGTATCACATTGGGTGAGGCAGGTTTCCGGAAGGTATAAACATTTTTTTTTTAAATCGGGAAGAGATAGAAAGTACATATGGGCCACTGCGTTTTTGGGACGCGGCGATGCAGACGGTTAGCAGGCCTGTGCTAACAAGCTAACAGATTAGCAGGCCGGGGTAAACAAGGTAGTAGTTAGCGCAACTGGGCTAAACAAGCTAGCAGTTAGCATGCCGAGTTAGCAAGCAAGGAGATAGCGAGGGCTAGAGAGTTAGCCTTTGGAGGACATTGCGATGGGGTGAGTCTGTTTATTCCTCTTCATGCAGTGATATCGATAGACCGGTCGTAGGTCCAGGTATTGTAGCCCAGGAGTATGCTAGGAGCTCTGGCCGGGCTAGCTTCAAGCTACGTGGGTGGAAACGCTAGCTAGGAGTAATCAACCAGGGTTGCTGTTTAGCTCGATAGCTAGTTGTGAAGATCCAGCTGAAGAATGTTCCGTTTGTGGTGGGAATCCGGGGGTAAAAAATGAAATAGGTCCGTTATGCTCTGGTTAGCGTCGCGTTTTTCGAACTGGCGAGAGCTTTCCGAGCTAAAGGTTAGCTGAAGACCGCTAGCATAGCTGGCTAGCTTCAGTTGAAGGGTTCCGGTTTCGAAGTAAATATAAATACTTTAGGAAAAGTAGCTACATTGGTGGGTTGCAGAAGAGTATTTGGAAGCTTAGGTTTAGCAAAATGTTTTTAAAGATATGCGAAGAAAAAAATATCTAAAATATCTAAAACGAAAAAGAGACGATATTTACAGAGAGACGATACGACAGGACGAGTTACTGCTACGCCATCTTGGAACCAACACTGCCAATGTTTGTCTATGGAGATTGCATGGCTGTGTGCTCAATTTGATACAGCAGTTGAATCCACACATTTGAAGGGGTGTCTACATACATTTGCATATATGGTGTATATTACTGTTTTATTTTTCATACATGTTTTCAAATGTTCTAATTTTCTTCCGCTTTGACATTACTTTGGCAGAAGCTAATAGTGATACATAATAAATACAAAATACAAATACTTAAGAGAATTTTGTGTGGGTCATTTACAAAAAATGACAAATCTATTTAAATCCCACCATGTAACACAACAAAAACAATACTTTCTGAAGGCACTGTAGTGTTTCCACCATCGTTTCCTATGATCTATAAGAGCTTCTGGACATCAAAACAGTGATCACTAACCTCAATTTGGATGAGAATTTCTACTTCAATGAATTGGAAGTGAAAGACATACTGCTCATCTCGGACCAGTTCCAAATCCCTGACACTCAAAGGAGGAAGAGAGCGTTATATAGGCCGGCGTGCGGGATACCTGAAGGGACTACGTTGGCGAGTGGATAAACTGCCTCCACCATCCGTTCTATTGGCGAACATGCAATCCTTGGATAATAACCCGGACGAGCTCCATTCGAGACTATCCTATCAACGTGATCCGAAGAACTATAATATCCTATGCTTCATGAGTCGTGGATGAACAAGGATATGGAAAATACAAATCTAGCTGGGTTTTCTGTACATCAGCAGGACAGAACGGTGACGTCAGGTCAGGGGTCTGTCTCTGTTAACAGCTGGTGCGCATTCGCTAATATTAAGGATGTTTTCTATTTTTAAATGTAACTAGGCAAGTCAGTTAAGAACAAATTCTTATTTGCAATGATGGCCTACCCCAGCCAAACCGGGGGTATAATTTCCATTGAATTGTAATGGGAATAGTAATCAGTGTTTCAACTACAATTACATAGGCCTCTCCATCTAGATGTGTTATTTCCAGCCAAGCAGGATTTAGTTTAATTGATAGTTTGAGTGTCCACAGTCCTACTGTGTTTCAGATGTGTAAATGTTTCCTGGAGAGCTAGTGGGTATGCAGGCGTGTGATCTAGCCGAGCACTAACTCTCACCTGTTAAGCAGCAGGTAGCCTAGCGGTTATGGGCGTTGGACTATTAATCGAAAGATCGCTGGTTCAGACCGCTGAGCAGAATAGGTGAAACATCTGTTGACGTGCCCTTGAGCAAGGCACTTAACGCTAATTGCCCCTGTAAGTCGCTCTGGATAAGACTGTTTCCTAAATGACTCAAATGAAAAAGCAGTAAACCTACCTCATAGAGAAGGCATCCCAGGGACCAGATGTCTGACTTGAAGTTGTAGCCACCCTCGTGAATCCTCTCTGGAGACATGTAGTACGGTGTCCCCACTGAGACAAAAAGGTCTGGTTTTAGACAACTGCTTTTTAACAATAAATCGTACATTTGAAATTGAGACAAATACATGTGGCTTGAGCAATCATTAATACATAGCTTTACTGATGACTACCGCAACACTTTGCAATTCCAATTGATTTGCCAATGGGGAGTGGATGGTGACAATACAAAATAAACTTAAAAGGTTGAGTAAACATTAATTCTGTCCACAAATGTACCTACATTTATTTTATATGTCAATCTTTTATGATTAGTGAATGCCATAATGTAGATAGTCAGTTGGTGGTTGAAGATATCCCTCTAGTGGTGTGGGGGCTGTGCTTTGGCAAAGTGGGTGGGGTTATATCCTTCCTGTTTGGCCCTGTCCTCCTGTCTCAGCCTCCAGTATTTATGCTGCAGTAGTTTGTGTCGGGGGGCTAGGGTCAGTTTGTTATATCTGGAGTACTTCTCCTGTCCTATTCGGTGTCCTGTGTGAATCTAAGTGTGCGTTCTCTAATTCTCTCCTTCTTTCTTTCTCTCTCTCGGAGGACCTGAGCCCTAGGACCATGCCCCAGGACTACCTGACATGATGACTCATTGCTGTCCCCAGTCCACCTGGCCATGCTGCTGCTCCAGTTTCAACTGTTCTGCCTTACTATTATTCGACCATGCTGGTCATTTATGAACATTTGAACATCTTGGCCATGTTCTGTTATAATTTCCACCCGGCACAGCCAGAAGAGGACTGGCCACCCCACATATGCTCTCTAATTCTCTCTTTCTTTCTCTCTCTCGGAGGACCTGAGCCCTAGGACCGTGCCCCAGGACTACCTGACATGATGACTCATTGCTGTCCCCAGTCCACCTGACTGTGCTGCTGCTCCAGTTTCAACTGTTCTGCCTTATTATTATTCGACCATGCTGGTCATTTATGAACATTTGAACATCTTGGCCATGTTCTGTTATAATCTCCACCTGGCACAGCCAGAAGAGGACTGGCCACCCCACATAGCCTAGTTCCTCTCTAGGTTTCTTCCTAGGTTTTGGCCTTTCTAGGGAGTTTTTCCTAGCCACCGTGCATCTACACCTGCATTGCTTGCTGTTTGGGGTTTTAGGCTGGGTTTCTGTACAGCACTTTGAGATATCAGCTGATGTACGAAGGGCTATATAAATACATTTGATTTGATTTGGTTTAGTTAGATATGTTTCTCTATTAGCTAAAATATATTTTTTCAAAGCCATTTTAGCTGTCGTGCTAGTGAGGTCCCATGATTTGTGAATCTGTTCGGTCCAAACAGATTCACAAATCATGGGACTTTGTCGCCCAATGCATATGTTGACTTCCTCCAAGGAACGTGTTGCTAGGCACCCCCCTGAACTTGCCAGGTCAGGCCTGTTCCCTCTTTGGTTAAAAGCCAGTGTGAGAAATGTGCTAACAAAACTTTATTCTATGAAACCAAATAAATACTGCACTCTGACCCACAGTGCAGTATTCATGAGTGTTGTTAGCCAAAACAAGGAAAGTGAACTTCAAAACGTGGAATTCGCAGCTGTTGTTGGTAAGTAATCTGCTAGCTTCTGACATGACTTGCGTCTGCTAAATGACTTAAATGTAAATGTAAATGTAATGACTTATTGCATATTTTTATACCCAAAATCATTTAGACAACTTTTGATTGAATAGGGCCCCAAGACCAGCAGCTAATAATGGAAAGAGAATCAAATACCAATATATAAAACACCTCACTAGCGACAATACACTGATACTTTTTTGGGGGTGACAAGTCGATCCACAAAACCAACATGCATCATATGTTAATTTGTTCGACAATTATTCCATCTCCAGCCCAAACCCCCTAAAACCCAGCCCATCTATTGGTTTGACAATCATTCCATCTCCAGCCCAAACCCCCTAAACCCCAGCCCATCTATTGGTTTGACAATCATTCCATCTCCAGCCCAAACCCCCTAAAACCCAGCCCATCTATTGGTTTGACAATCATTCCATCTCCAGCCCAAACCCCCTAAACCCCAGCCCATCTATTGGTTTGACAATCATTCCATCTCCAGCCCAAACCCCCTAAAACCCAGCCCATCTATTGGTTTGACAATCATTCCATCTCCAGCCCAAACCCCCTAAACCCCAGCCCATCTATTGGTTTGACAATTATTCCATCTCCAGCCCAAACCCCCTAAAACCCAGCCCATCTATTGGTTTGACAATTATTCCATCTCCAGCCCAAACCCCCTAAAACCCAGCTCATCTTTCCATCTCTACCTAAAGGGGGGAAAGCAGACACGGAATATATTTACATATGCAAACGCATGCGTAGGTCAGCAACCTTAGTAAAGCATGATAATGTGAGCAGTTGCCAAGGAGACCGGAGAGGGTTTGTTAAAAAGGTCTTGCTCTCTGAGGCTAGTTTTAGTTTGGAGTTGTATTTATTTGCACCAAAGAAAACAAGTGATAGATAACAATACAGATAAATAAAAAACTATGTGCAGGTGTGGTTGGAAGCCCAAGGGCTGATATGAAAACCACACCACAAAAATATATATACAATACCTATGTACAAGAATAAAACAAGTTTGTTAAAACAGATAACAAAACATACTAATTATAAATGTATGAATGAATTGATCAGTAATCCCGAAAAAAAAAATGTTGTTTAAATGTGTGAGAGTTCGGCTATATGGAGAAGATTACTGAGCAGTTTGGTTCATCAGGCTGACTGACTCCCAGTGCAGATGGAGCCAGGTAATTAGAGGAGGTGGCCTCGTCTTGCAAATGTATTTTGCAGGATGAGTCATTTGTGTAGTTAGAAGGCATATATATGTACTGGCCCAGAAAATATTCCAGTAATTGAGATATGGGTCAATTAAGCTATACAAAATAGTTAAGAAGCAAGACTGATGAACTAAAACACTAATCTTTCTGATGATACTAGGCAGGTATCCTAGTGGGGGTGGCAGGTAGCCTAGTGGTTAGAGCATTGGGTCAGTAACCAAAAGGTTGCTATATCAAATCCCTGAGCTGACAAGGTAAAAATGTGTCTTTCTACCCCGAACAAGGCAATTAAGTTGCTGTCATTGTAAATAAGAATTTGTTCTTAACTGACTTGCCTAGTTAAATAAAGGTAAAATACTAACAGATTTCATCACTTTGCTGCAGACAAATTGTATATGATCTTTCCAGTATAACTTTTCATCAATTAAAACTCAGTGGAATCTAGTCATTATGAATTGTTCCATTTCATTCCCATCAATAGAGATTCCGGGTCTTTTTTTTTTTTTTTACTATTTTTTTAATTCTTACTAGTGAATACAAAAAAGTTTGATTTCTTTTTACATTTAAAGATAATTTGTTTATCTGGAAACATTCAGAAAATGTGTCTATGCCTGAGTTGGCTTCATTAATTAGTGATTCAAAATTATTTTGTGATAAAATAAAATTGGTATCATCAGCAAAGTGAATAGGAAGTACGGTAGAAGACCCAGCAGCAAGGTCATTGATATAGATTAGGAATAACAAAGGCACAACACAAGATATCTTGGCTCTGGTAGATGCACAGCCATTTGCATCAACACATCATTCTCTAACATAAACATAACTATATAACCAATTACAGTGCATTAGGAGAGTATTCAGACCCCTTGACTTGTTCCACATTTTGTTACCTTACAGCCTTATTCTAAAATTGATTAAATTGTCATTTCCCCCCATCAATCTACACACAATACTCCATAATGACAAAGCAAATTCTTTGCAAATCTAAACATTTTTTTTTTTTAAATATTACATTTGCATAAGTATTCAGACCCTTTATGCAGTACTTTGTTGAAGCACCTTTGGCAGCATGATGCCACAAGCTTGGCACACCTGTATTTGGGGAGTTTCTCCCATAATTATTTGCAGATCCTCTCAAGCTCAGTCAGGTTGGATGGGGAGCGTCACTGCACAGCTATGTTCACGTTTCTCCAGAGATGTTCGATCAGTCCGGGCTCTGGCTGGGCCACTCAAGGACATTCAGAGACTTGTCCCGAAGCCACTCCTACGTGTTCTTGCTGTGTGCTTAGTGTCGTTGTCCCGTTGGAAGGTGAACCTTCACCCCAGTCTGAGGTCCTGAGCGCTCTGGAGCAGGTATTCATCAAGGATCTCTCTGTACTTTGCTCCTTTCATTATTTGCTCCTTTCAGCATGATGCTGTGGGGATGGTGCCAGGTTCCCTCCAGACGTGACGCTTGGCTTTCAGGCCAAAGAGTTCTTAGTTTCATCAGACCAGAGAACCTGGTTTATTACAGTCTGAGAGTCCTTTAGGTGCCTTTTATCAAAATCTAAGCGGGCTGTCATGTGCCTTTTACTGAGGAGTTGCTTCGGTCTGGCCACTCTACCATAAAGGTCTGATTGGTCGAGTGCTGCAGAGATGGTTGTCCTTCTGGAAGGTTCTCCCATCTCCACAAAGGAACTCTGGAACTCTGTCAGAGTGACCAGCGGGTTTTTGGTCAACTTCCTAACCACGGCCCCTCTCCCCCGATTGCTCAGTTTGGCCGGACGACCAGCTCTAGGAAGACTTGGTGGTTCCAAACTTCATCCATTTAAGACTGATGGAGGCCACTGTGTTCTTGGGGACCTTTAATGCTGCAGAATTTTTTGGTACCCTTCCCCATGTGCCTCGACACAATCCTGTCACTGAGCTCTACGGATAATTCCTTCGACCTCATGATTTGGTTTTTGATCTGACATGCACTGTCAACTGTGGGACCTTATATAGACAGGTGCGTGTGCCTTTCCAAAACATGTCCAAGTATAAAAATATTTTGAAGATAAATTCACAACGCAGAGGATGAGAGGATGAGAGTACTAGAATTAATGGTCAATAGGGAATTGTCAATGTAAATAGGAGTTGGGTTTCTGTTCAACATCTGTTCAGAATCTGTGGAATGTCCGTCCTGAACTCAGAGCGACGTGTGCCACAATTTCATTGGTCTGTACATTGAGTCGAGAGCAGGATACTTGTTATTTGGCCATTGGACAAGTTGTACTGCAAGGACTTCTAATTGGTCAACCCCAGGCTACGGTGGGGGGTTATAAATGGTATCCTGTTCCTTTGTCCAGTGGAGAAAAGCTGAGGAGAGGGGAGACTAAACATCTGAACATCTACCTCACAGCATAACATCTTGATTTGTCCTTCTCAAATAAACCAATTTTTCTCCCAGTGATTTGCTTTGGAGTTTGTGTTATTTAAGAATAACATAAATTGCGAACACTTGGTGCCGTGTCCCCAATGAATTGGTCTGAACAACAACAATAAGAAAACGTATCAACTGTGTGTTGATCCAGAGGAGGGAGCTGGTGTAACGGAGTCAGGTTTGGAGGCCTCCTTGCTCGCACACAATTTTTCAGTTCTGCCCATAAATGTTCTATAGGATTGAGGTCAGGGCTTTGTGATGGCCACTCCAATACCTTGACCTTGTTGTCCTTAAGCCATTTTGCCACAGCTTTGGAAGTATGCATGGGGTCATTGTCCATTTGGAAGACCCATTTGCGACCAAGATTTAACTTCCTGACTGATTGTCTTGAGATGTTGTTTCAATATATCCACATAATTGTCCTACCTCATGATACCATCTATTTTGTGAAGTGCACCAGTCCCTCCTGCAGCAAAGCACCCCCACAACATGATGGGATGGTGTCCTTCGGCTTACAAGTCTCCCCCCTTTTCCTCCAAACAAAACAATGGTCATTATGGCCAAACAGTTCTATTTTTGTTTCATCAGACCAGAGGACATTTCTCCTAAATGTACGATCTTTGTCCCCATGTGCAGTTGCAAACCGTAGTCTAGCTTTTTTATGGCGGTTTTGGAGCAGTGACTTCTTCCTTGCTGAGTGGCCTTCCAGGTTATGTCGATGTAGGACTCGTTTTACTGTGTGTGACGTAGAAGTCCGTCACTGCCGCGGGCAGCATTTGGTTCTTTAACACACACACATATTCATCACTCCTCCCTGCGCCATTATAAGATAAGTTAACAATGTGGGTCGACACACAAATTAACTTCTGTCTTGGTGCATGCATTTTATACTTATCAATGTTGTGGATGAGCGCATTGTTTGTTTGTTCTGTTTCTCTCTCTCCATCTCTGTAGCTTCCGGGTATGCTGGAAAAGGACCCGAGCTCAGGGAATTGGGTTGGCTTTATAGTGCCTGTCCCAAATGGCTCATTAATGCACATGGGCATATTGAAAGATATTGTCAGTAGTGATGTAATGTTGTAAATGTTATGTTGTGATATTGTTTAAAACCGTGTTGCAATGTATATCCTTTAGTATGTTTAGTTCATGGAAAATGTATGTTTGTATTATTAATTGATTAATTAACCAGGGTTAATTGTTCTGAGGGGAGGGGCTAGCCCTACAAAAGGAGCCTCTCTTTCAGTCATGGAGGAGGGCATTTTGGATTGAGCTGTGGATGGGGCAGCATTGTTTTTAAGCTGTCCCATAAGGTAGATGTTGATGGCAGTACTGTTGTTTTTTGTTCCGGAATTCACTTGTAAATAAACACCTTTGCACAGAATAACTTTTGCGGTTCCGCCATCTTTTTATTTTGATAGAGGTTAGGTTATCCAGTTTAGCCTTCTGGCCTACTCTACGTGACATATGGTGGCAGTGGTGGGATGGCGTACCGCAAATCAGTGAATTCCAACAAGAGAGGTAAAGGAATGCGTACAGGATTGCGTTCTCAGCAACAGCATCAACTGTCAGAAAAGGTACCTGAAGTTGAACCGGGGTGGAATACCATGGAATCGTCTGGTGAAGAAGAGGTCAAGTATGAGAAACTAGGAGCCCGACCGCGGGGCCAAAGACAACCAGAACTGGGTGAGCTGCTGACTGAAGGAGCAGTTGGGGGACCAGAACCACACCCAACCATGGTAACCCTTTTTCAGCAACTTTTCACCTGCCTTGAGAGGAGGGACGAAGACCTCAAGCAGGAGTTACGTGGCCTACGCCAATCTATCCTCACAGCTCCCCACCAGGCGGAACTCGTCAGTGAGAGCCCAAGCCTTCTGGCCTCTTGATTACTGACAATGGTGGCAGTGGTGGGCTGGGCTCCCTGCCTGTGAATTCCAACAAGATTGGGTCTTTCAACACCAGGCCGACAAAGGCTCGATGCAGCGGGGACTTCAACTCCACAGCAGGCACCCCAAGCAGTAATGAGGCCAGCACCAGGAGACCAGTCCAGCAGTGTTAACGTCCATCTTCCAGCATTCCTGAGGAAGGAGCCAAAGATGCCCTCATACCAGCAGGGGAGGACATTGAAAACTACCTGCTGAGGTTTGAGCGCATGGCTAAGACGTGGCAGTGGCCTGAGGTAGAGTGGGCCTGCAGGCTTGTCCCATTGCTCACGGGCAAGGCCTTAGAGGCTTACACAGCAATGGATGAGGGGCTGTCCAATGTCTACAAGGGCTTGAAGGAAGCGCTGCTGGTGAAGTTTGACATCTCACCGGAAACCTACCGTCAACGCTTCAGAGCTGCATCAACGCCATCGGGTGAGTCGCCGACAGAGACGTACCACCGCCTCAAGGGTCTCTACCGACGATGGGTTCAACCGGGGGAGAAGACACAGGACGAAATCGGGGAGGTCATCATCCTCGAGCAACTTCTACAAGTTCTACCACACGACATTCGAACCTGGGTCCGAGAGCACGAGCCCAAGGACGGGCTTATGGCGGCCAAGCTTGCCCTGCAGTATCTTAATGCACGTAAAGGGGGCCCACCACAACCTGCAGCACCCGCTCCAAGGAGTCTCAGAGACACAAGGGACATCAGAAACGCCAGAGATGGTGGAGGTAACTCTGGGGGTTATGTGTCTGGGAGGGAGGTAAGGGATAATGCAGTTCGCTCTGATGGGAGGGGTCTGACCTGTTTTTACTGCCGGCAGCAGGGGCACAAAGCTTCAATGTGTCCGCTACGTAAATCCAAGCTCTCAGGTTACTGTTATGTACCCAGAGAGGGGGATGGTGTTCAGAATAGACAGACTCGGGAAGGGTCATGCTTGGTACCTGTAAAAGTGAATGGTAAAAGTCTTACTGCAATGATTGACACTGGCAGTTCACTGTCATTGATCAGAAAAGGTAATGTACCTGTTAATGACATTGATTATGGTCATCAGACACTGATCCAATGTGTCCATGGTGACCAGTCACAGCAGCCCACAGCTGAGCTCACAGTTGAGATTCAGGGTCAGAAATACCTCCTCAAAGTTGGGGTAATGGAGAAGCTACCTTTTGAGATGATTTTGGGGAGGGATGTGCCTGTACTCTCTGATCTGTTGGGAAGTGTGGGGGGTCAGCTATATGAGCAGTCAGTTTGCCAGTCTGATGTTCAGATGGCATGTTCAGTTGTCACTCGTGCCCAGGCCAAAGCTGGTTTACAACCTCTGCCTGACTTGTGTGATAGTCTGTGCGAGGGGGGAACCAAAGGGCCCAGAAAGTCACGCCGCCAGCGGCGTCTTGAGAAGTATGTGGGAACCCCTGTACCTGTTGCTGATGTGTCTGGGTTAGAGGTGCAATGGGATGTTCCACAAAATTTTGCTACACTGCAGAAGTCTGACGCAACCTTGAAATGTTTGTTTGACAAGGCCTTAGCTGGGGACAGTCAATCTTCATGTGGGGGATTTACACAGTAGACAACCACATACTCTACCTTGGGTCAGAGGCAGATAGCAGGAAGTTGGTGGTGCCATCTACCTGTAGACCACTTGTTCTCAACCTTGCACATACAGTTCCATGGGCAGGCCATCTAGGGCAACATAAGACCTATCTTAGGCTAGGCTCCCGTTTCTTTTGGCCCTCCATGTATACTGATGTACAAAAATACTGCAAATCATGCCCCACGTGCCAGAAAACCAGTGCTGTCCGTAGGTCTGAACGGGCTCCTCTATGTTCACTGCCTGTTATCTCTACCCCATTCAAGAGAATTGCAATGGACATTGTTGGACCCTTGGAGAAGAGTAGTGCAGGTTACAAGTATATATTGGTGATCTGTGACTATGCCACCCGGTTCCCAGAAGCCTTCCCACTCCGTTCCATAACCACTCCAAAAATAATCAGTGCTCTTGTTCAGCTCTTCTCTCGTGTAGGAATCCCAGATGAAATCCTGACGGACCAAGGGACAAACTTCACCTCGCGACTGATGGTTCAACTCCACCGACAGCTGGGCATTAAAGGTTTGAGGACTACTCCCTACCATCCCCAAACGGATGGGCTCGTAGAGAGATTCAATCAAACGCTCAAGAACATGTTGAGGAAGTTTGTGGCTGACACTGGTAAAGACTGGGATAAGTGGTTACCCTTTCTGCTTTTGCTTACAGGGAGGTGCCTCAGGCATCGACAGGTTTCTCGCCATTCGAACTCCTCTATGGATGGCCAGTGCAAGGACCATTGGACCTGCTGAAGAAGTGCTGGGAAGGTTCCCAGTAGCTACCTCAGGACAGGGGATTGTCCAGTATGTCCTCCAGATGCGAGACAGGTTGGAACGGTACCGAGAGGAAGCTAGAGCAAACCTTCAGCAAGCCCAGAAGGCCCAGAAGAGAGGCTATGACCAGCACGCTTGCCACAGAGAGTTTGAGCCAGGACAGAAAGTCCTGCTCCTCCTTCCCTCATCTACCAGCAAGCTCCTTGCGCAATGGCAAGGACCGTACCTAATCGGGAGGAAGATGGGCCCAGTGACCTACGAGGTGCTGCACCCGGACAAGGGTAAGAAGAAGCAAACCTACCATGTGAACCTTCTCAAGGCCTGGGAGGAGAGAGAGGAACTCTCCAAAGGAAAGTCCTTTCTGGTCCGCAGAGTAGAAGAGGATGAGTCGGATGGGGTCACAGAGGCATGGAAAGAACGAGCAGAAGTCATACTGGCTCACCTGGAAGAAGACAAGCAAGATGAGCTGAAGCAGCTGTTTGGCAAGTATCCGGCCCTCTTCAGTCAGAGACCAGGAAGAACCAAAGTCCTAGAACACGTCATTCGTTTGAAACCTGGCCAGAACCCTGTCCGCCAGCATCCTTACCGTGTGCCTGAGAGGCTGGTGGTAGCCCTCAAGGTAGAGGTCCACACCATGATAGAGATGGATGTTGTCGAGCCATCTTCAAGTGAATGGAGCAGCCCTATTGTCATTGTCCCAAAGAAGGATGGCTCTTTGCGCGTCTGCATGGACTTCCGTAAGGTGAATGCCATCTCCCAGTTTGATGCCTATCCCATGCCCCGCATTGACGACTTACTGGAGAGAATAGGTAGAGCTCATTACATCACCACATTGGATCTCTGCAAAGGGTACTGGCAGGTGCCCCTGGATGAACAATCCAAGGCCTACACTGCATTCCGGACGCCAATGGGCCTGTTCCAGTTCAAGGTCATGCCGTTTGGCCTTCATGGAGCCCCTGCGACTTTCCAGAGGCTGATGGACAAGGTCCTCCAGGACTGTGACGATTACTGTGCTGCTTACTTGGACGACGTGGTGATCTACAGCCACTCCTGGGAGGAGCACATACAGCATCTTAGCAGAGTCCTGGGGAAGATTCATGAAGCAGGCCTCACGCTTAACCTCCTGAAGTGTGAGTGGGCGAAACAGGAGACAAAGTACCTGGGTTACCAGCTGGGTAAGGGTGAAGTTCGGCCTCAGGTGGAGAAAGTGGAGTCCATCAGGAATAGCCCTCAACCCAGAACCAAGAAACAGGTGAAGTCCTTCCTAGGTCTGGCAGGGTGGTACCGGAGATTCATTCCACAGTTTTCGACCATCGCTGTCCCTCTGACCAACCTCACTTCGAAGGGGGCCAGCAACCCTGTGAAGTGGACTGAGGAGTGTGAGGAAGCCTTCATGACACTGAAAAAACGACTGTGCTCATTCCCTGTTCTCCAGACCCCTGATTTTCAGAAGAGATTTCTCGTGCAGGTGGACGCTTCGGCTGTAGGAATTGGAGCTGTACTGGCCCAAGGGGAGCCAAGAGAAGAGCTTCCTGTGCTGTACCTGAGTCGGAAGCTGTTGCCCAGGGAAACCAGGTATTCTACAATCGAAAAGGAGTGCCTGGCTATAAAGTGGGCCCTAGATAGCCTCCGTTACTACCTTCTTGGGAGGGAATTTGACCTGCACACGGACCACAGAGCACTGACCTGGATCCAGACCATGAAGGACCGGAATTCTCGTGTGACCAGGTGGTATCTGGAGCTCCAGCCCTTCAGGTTCTGTGTCCGTCACAAGGCAGGAAAAGAGAACGTTACTGCGGACTACCTATCAAGGCTCCCGTACATGGTCGCTTCAGGAGAGGAGGAAGGTAATGTGACGTAGAAGTCCGTCACTGGCCGCGGGCAGCATTTGGTTCTTTAACACACACACATATTCATCACTCCTCCCTGCGCCATTATAAGATAAGTTAACAATGTGGGTCGACACACAAATTAACTTCTGTCTTGGTGCATGCATTTTATACTTATCAATGTTGTGGATGAGCGCATTGTTTGTTTGTTCTGTTTCTCTCTCTCCATCTCTGTAGCTTCCGGGTATGCTGGAAAAGGACCCGAGCTCAGGGAATTGGGTTGGCTTTATAGTGCCTGTCCCAAATGGCTCATTAATGCACATGGGCATATTGAAAGATATTGTCAGTAGTGATGTAATGTTGTAAATGTTATGTTGTGATATTGTTTAAAACCGTGTTGCAATGTATATCCTTTAGTATGTTTAGTTCATGGAAAATGTATGTTTGTATTATTAATTGATTAATTAACCAGGGTTAATTGTTCTGAGGGGAGGGGCTAGCCCTACAAAAGGAGCCTCTCTTTCAGTCATGGAGGAGGGCATTTTGGATTGAGCTGTGGATGGGGCAGCATTGTTTTTAAGCTGTCCCTTAAGGTAGATGTTGATGGCAGTACTGTTGTTTTTTGTTCCGGAATTCACTTGTAAATAAACACCTTTGCACAGAATAACTTTTGCGGTTCCGCCATCTTTTATTTTGATAGAGGTTAGGTTATCCAGTTTAGCCTTCTGGCCTACTCTACGTGACACTGTGGATATAGATAATTTTGTACCTGTGTCCTCCAGCATCTTCACAAGGTCCTTTGCTGTTGTTCTGGGATTGATTTGCACTTTTCGCACCAAAGTACATTCATCTCTAGGAGACAGAACACGTCTCCGTCCTGAGCGGTATGACGGCTGTGTGGTCCCATGGTGTTTATACTTGCGTACTATTGTTTGTGCAGATGAACGTGGCACCTTCAGGTGTTTGTAAATTGCTCCCAAGGATGAACCAGACTTGTGGAGGTCTGCAATTATTTTTCTGAGGTCTTGGCTGATGTCATTTGATTTTCCCATGATGTTAAGCAAAGAGGCACTAAGTTTGAAGGTAGACCTTGAAATACATCCACAGGTACACCTCCAATTGACTCACATGATGTTAATTAGCCTATCAGAAGCTTCTAAAGCCATGACATCATTTTCTGGAATTTTCCATAGCTGTTTAAAGGCACAGTCAGCTTAGTGTATGTCAACATCTGACCCATGGAATTGTGATTCAGTGAATTATAAGTGAAATAATCTGTCTGTAACCAAACGTTGGAAAAATTACTTGTCATGCACAAAGTAGATGTCCTAACCGACTTGCCAAAACTATAGTTTGTTAACAAGAAATTTGTGGAGTGGTTGAAAAACGAGTTTTAATGACTCCAACCTAAGTGTATGTAAACTTCTGAATTTCAACTGTACCCTATGGCTGACAATTAAAATGCATTACAGCACTCTGTGACAACCCTCCCACTCTGTCTGCCGTATTCTCTCTGTTATTTCCTTATTAGGATGCTGGTGGGTGGAGTTGGGAGGGTCGTCAGCTACATGGGAAACACCTGGGCACGGTGTCTCCCAGGATAAATACACCACTTCCCCATTCATGGAGGAGACTCTCTCCATGCAGACACCTTTTGTAGATTGTGTTGTGGTTCTTGGTGGCATTTTGTTTGTTTGTTTGTTTGTTTGTTTGTTTGTTTGTTTGTTTGTTTGTTTGTTTGTTTGTTTGTTTGTTTGCTTGCTTGCTTTGGCACCTTTCATCACCCTGCATTATCACATTCATGTATGCAAAACACTCACTTACACTACTGATTACTGATTACACACACCATTGTATATTATACTTAGTTGCTTTAGTTAATAAATACATATTTTGCTACTCCTTATCTCCACGTTGTCTCCCTTTGTTACGGGCTTTGAGCCAGTTCGTGACAACTCTATAGGAAAAACTACAATATGATCTTCATGTAATGTCACGTATGATTGTCATGTATTGTATATTGGAACCTAATGCAAGAGATGTTTTGGGTTGAAACCTAAGTGTATGTAAACTTCCAACTTCAAATGTAGATGAGGAGATACAGATAACATAGTCAAAAAGTCAGATGTCAGTGAGTGGTTCTCACTTTTAAGAGCATTTGTTGTAATCACCCAATAGAAAACACATTTTATTTGAATTATTAATGAAATCCAAGGTTGATGCAAGGATATCCATGAATCTACCAATGTTAGAATCGGGTGGCACTTTTTTACTATTGACCATTAATTCTGAACAGGAGGGCATTTCTATGAAAAGAGATTCAACATCAATGTTATCAGATGTAAGTGCGAGGTCCTCTCTTACAAAGAATTTAAAACGTTTATGAACAAAAAATGTCCCCTCCTCCCACTCTTGAGGTTGTACAGTGGTGAACAAACAGCATGATTAGGAGACAAGTCATAAAGCAAGGTTGTCTCTTCAGTCAACCATATTTCTGAAAGGGAAACAATGAAATGATTGAGAGAAGACGGATAATGAACAACGTGGTCATGATTTTTAGGAAGACTGCGAATGTTCAAATGAAAGGTAGAAAATAAGCTTGTCTTGGAGTTAAATCAAATGAAAGGTAGAAAATAAGCTTGTCTTGGAATTAGATCAATTGCTATACAGGTTGTTAAATTGCTTAACATTATAGTAATCACAAGTGATAGACTCATCTCTGGTAAATCTCAGGAAATTTGTGTCTGGATCAACACAATGATTATATTTATTGTTTATATTTACTCTTTGTTAATATCTAATGGGTTAAAGACCATGTTATCAGGGTTGATATGTTATCAGGGCTGATATGTTATCAGGGTATGTTATGTTGTCAGGGTTGGTATGTTATCAGGGTCGGTATGTTATCAGGGTATGTTATCAGGGCTGATATGTTATCAGGGTATGTTATCAGGGTTGATATGTTATCAGGGTCGGTATGTTATCAGGGTCAGTATGTTATCAGAGTTGATATGTTATCAGGGTTGATATGTTATCAGGGTCGGTATGTTATCAGGGTTGGTATGTTATCAGAGTTTATATGTTATCAGGGTTGACATGTTAGCAGGGTCGGTATGTTATCAGGGTTGGTATGTTATCAGAGTTTATATGTTATCAGGGTTGATATGTTATCAGGATCGGTATGTTATCAGGGTTGATATGTTATCAGGGTTGATATGTTATCAGGGTTGGTATGTTATCAGGGTTGATATGTTATCAGGGTTGATATGTTATCAGGGTTGGTATGTTATCAGGGTTGGTATGTTATCAGGGTTGATATGTTATCAGGGTCGGTATGTTATCAGGGTTGATATGTTATCAGGGTCGGTATGTTATCAGGGTATGTTATGTTGTCAGGGTTGGTATGTTATCAGGGTCGGTATGTTATCAGGGTATGTTATCAGGGCTGATATGTTATCAGGGTATGTTATCAGGGTTGATATGTTATCAGTATGTTATCAGGGTCAGTATGTTATCAGAGTTGATATGTTATCAGGGTTGATATGTTATCAGGGTCGGTATGTTATCAGGGTTGGTATGTTATCAGAGTTTATATGTTATCAGGGTTGACATGTTAGCAGGGTCGGTATGTTATCAGGGTTGGTATGTTATCAGAGTTTATATGTTATCAGGGTTGATATGTTATCAGGGTCGGTATGTTATCAGGGTTGATATGTTATCAGGGTCGGTATGTTATCAGGGTTGGTATGTTATCAGGGTTGATATGTTATCTGGGTATGTTATCAGGGTTGATATGTTATCAGGGTTGATATGTTATCAGGGTTGATATGTTATCAGGGTTGATATGTTATCAGCGTTGATATGTTATCAGGGTTGATGTGTTATCAGGAGGATTGATATCCTGACCAACTAAGAGAGATACACAGTCTGAATCATCCAGAGAATGGAACCGAAACATAGAAGTGCACGCCTCACATGTCCAATACAACCATACATTTGTGTTAGTTTTATATATAGGGGTGCACTTCCTATGGAATGCACACATAGACCACAGGACATCTTAATTGGGGAGAACAGGCTTGTGGTAATGACTGGTTAGGAGTCAGTGAAGTGGTATCAAATACATGAAACACATGGTTTCCAGGTGTATGATGCCATTCCATTTGCTCTGTTCTGACCATTATTATGAGCCGTTCTCCCCTCAGCAGCCTCCACTGATTGACACAGTCCACATAACACCACTGAAGACTGTTTATGGTCATGAGGTTATGTGAAACACATGAACAACGTAGAGTAAATATGTGTGTGTGT
This sequence comes from Oncorhynchus keta, assembly GCF_023373465.1. Lineage (NCBI taxonomy): Eukaryota > Metazoa > Chordata > Actinopteri > Salmoniformes > Salmonidae > Oncorhynchus > Oncorhynchus keta. The sequence continues at coordinate 13,972,544 of NC_068429.1, forward strand.
GTTTATGTGTGCGTGTGTGTTTATGTGTGCCAAATCAGTTGACTATAGCGCAGTCACTTGCCATAGGTCTACGACTGTGTGCTTTCCATACAATGGGTAGATGTGTAGATGTTTACTGAATTCAAATGCCTGTCATAGGCATTTTTTTGTGTTTTTCAATTAGGTTTCGTGTGTGTGTTTTCTTTTGCGTTTGTGTGTACTGTCCTGTGTGTGTTGCTGTGTATGATTGTTTCTGTGTGTGTGTGTTACCTAGGGAGTGTGCGGCGGTAGTCTTGGAGCTGAAGAAGCGTCCCAGTCCCAGGTCTCCCAGCTTCACCTCTCCTGTAGCAGTGATGAACACGTTGGCTGGCTTGATGTCTGTCTCAAAGAAAGAGAAAATGGTTCATGTTATTTATCATGGTAGCTGTGGCTGTTAACAATACTGGGTTTATATATGTAGGTCATCTAAGTTCTCTGCATTGGCATGATGGTTTTAGGAGCATTTTAAATGATCAAATAAATGCAATCAATGTCCTAGGTCAGTGTTTCTCAACCTCAGGTCTGTACACTGGCAGTTGACTTTGGTATAGTCGGCTATGGCAACACTTTTCCCTTGATGGTGTGTAGGGCACTGTGGTGTTGTGGCACTGTGGTGTGTGGGGTACTGTGGTGTGTGGGGCACTGTAATGTGTAGGGTACTGTGGTGTGTGTAGGGCACTGTGGTGTTGTGGCACTGTGGTGTGTGGGGTACTGTGGTGTGTGGGGCACTGTAATGTGTAGGGTACTGTGGTGTGTGTAGGGCACTGTGGTGTGTGTAGGGCACTGTGGTGTGTGTAGGGCACTGTGGTGTGTGTAGGGCACTGTGGTGTGTGGGGCTCTGTGGTGTGTAGGACACTGGTGTATGTATGCTTTTTAGTTAACTTTCCTTTGATTTCACTTTTTTGTTAACTGTTCCTTCAACTGCAGGCACCTCTAAGCCATAGAGATGTATAAATATCGCAACGTATCAGTCCTCAATGGCGCTGCCCATAGTAATACAGGCTTTTGGGCACTAGAGTCCTTTTTGCATCTCTACGCTATGAGCACACCTGCAACCAATTTCCCTTGTTAAATACCTGAGCTGTCTTTTAGGTCAGGGTCAAACAACCCATGCAGTTGTGGAAAAAAATCTGGACCCCTACAAATCAGCCGGGCTAGACAATCTGGACCCTCTCTTTCTAAAATTATCCGCCGAAATTGTTGCAACCCCTATTACTAGCCTGTTCAACCTCTCTTTCGTATCGTCTGGGATCCCCAAAGATTGGAAAGCTGCCGTGGTCATCTCCCTCTTCAAAGGGGGAGACACTCTAGACCCAAACTGCTACTATTAAAGAATAAGTTACAGGTCTGTGAGAGCCAGAAATCTTGCTTGTTTGTAGGTGACCAAATACTTATTTTCCACCCTAATTTGCAAATAAATTCATAACAATTGCTACAATGTGATTTTCTGGATTTGTTTTCTAATTTTGTCTGTCATAGTTGAAGTGTACCTATGATGAAAATTACAGGCCTCTCTCAGCTTTTTAAGTGGGAGAACTTGCACAATTGGTGGCTGACTAAATAATTGTTTGCCCCACTGTATCACTTTTGCCTTATGGCAAGGTGCTCCATCATGCTTGAAAAGGCATTGTTCGTCACCAAACTGTTCCTGGATGGTTGGGAGAAGTTGCTCTCAGAGGATGTGCTGGTACCATCCTTTATTCATGGCTGTGTTTTTAGGCAAAATTGTGAGTGAGCCCACTCCCTTGGCTGAGAAGCAACCCCACTGTTGGCATGACACAGGACTGATGGTAGTGCTCACCTTGTGTTCTCCGGACAAGCTTTTTTCCGGATGCCCCAAACAATCAGAAAGCGGATTCATCAGAGAAAAGGACATTACCCCAGTCCTTTACCCCAGTCCGTTTGCAGAATATCAGTCTGTCCCTTATGTTTTTCCTGGAGAGAAGTGGCTTCTTTGCTGCCCTTCTAGACGCCAGGTCATCCTACAAAAGTCTTTGCCTCACTGTGCGTGCAGATGCACTCACCTTTCTGCTGCCATTCCTGAGCAAGCTATGTACTGGTGGTGCCCCGATCCCGCAGCTGAATCAACTTTAGGAGACGGTCCTGGCGCTTGCTAGACTTTCTTGGGCGCCCTGAAGCCTTCTTCACAACAATTGAACCACTCTCCTTGAAGGTCTTGATGATCCGATAAATGGTGGATTTAGGTGCAGTCTTACTGGCAGCAATATCCTTGCCTGTGAAGCCCTTTTTATGCAAAGCAATGCTGACGCCACGTCTTTCCTTCCAGGTAACCATGGTTGACAGAGGAAGAACAATGATTCCAAGCACCACCCTCCTTTTGAAGCTTCCAGTCTGTTATTCGAACTCAATCAGCATGACAGTGATCTCCAGCCTTGTCCTCGTCGACATTCACACCTGTGTTAACAAGAGAATCACTGACATGATGTCAGCTGGTCCTTTTGTGGCAGGGCTGAAATGCAGTGGAAATGTTTTTGGGGGATTCAGTTAATTTGCATGGCAAAGAGGGACTTTGCAAATAATCTGATCACTCTTCATAACATTCTGGAGTAAATGCAAATTCCCATCATACAAACTGAGGCAGCAGACTTTGTGAAAATTAATATTTGTGTCTTTCTCAAAACTTTTGGCCACAACTGTAGTTGCAGTCCTCCATAGGAATGAATGGAATTCCACAGTACTTCAATTCAATTACATTTAAGATTTTTTTTGTTGTCGTGGGGAAAGTAACATTAGTACTCTCTAAAACAATATACTTTAAGGAAATTATTGTTGTTTATCTCACATAATATAATTTAAAAGTATGCATTGAAGTGTTTGTAATAGAATAAATGTGTCAAAAATGAATGTAGACATTAAGACATGCATGTCTATAGCTTTCAAAATATTTTTTTACTATTGAAGAGGAGTACCAAGATGGCTGCGCGGCGGCTTCAATACAGCGCCCCCTGTCGGTCATCCAGGATTTATTCACATCATTGGTCACAATATCCAACATGAGTAACCCAAAATATTGTTTACATTTTATGTTTGCATACGTATTGAAATGATCAGATTTATACACTACCATTCAAAAGTTTGGGGTCACATAGAAATGTCCTTGTTTTTGAAAGAAAAGCACATTTTTTGTCCATTAAAATAACATAAAATTAATCAGAAATACAGTGTAGACATTGTTAACGTTGTAAATGACTATTGTAGCTGGAAAGGGCAGATTTTTATGGAATATCTACATAGGCGTTAAGAGGCCCATTATCAGCAACCATCACTCCTGTGTTACAATGGCACGTTGTGTTAGCTAATCCAAGTTGATCATTTTAAAAGGCTAATTGATCATTAGAAACCCCTTTTTCTAATGATCAACAACAGCATTTGTGGGTTTGATTACATGCTCAAAATGGCCAGAAACAAAGAACTTTCTTCTGAAACTCGTCAGTCTATTCTTGTTCTGAGAAATTAAGGCTATTCCATGCGAGAAATGGCCAAGAAACTGGAGATCTCGTACAACGCTGTGTACTACTCCCTTCACAGAACAGTGCAAACTGGCTCTAACCAGAATAGAAAGAGGAGTGGGAGGCCTCGGTGCACAACTGAGCAAGAGGACAAGTACATTAGAGTGTCTAGTTTGAGAAACATATGCCTCACAAGTCCTAAACTGGCAGTTTCATTAAATAGTACATGCAAAACACCAGTCTCAACGTCAATAGTGAAGAAATGACTCCGGGATGCTGGCCTTCTAGGCAGAGTTCCTCTGTCCAGTGTCTGTGTTCTTTTGCCCATCTTAATCTTTTATTTTCATTGGCCAGTCTGAGATACAGATTTTTATGCCTAGAAGGCCAGCATTCCGCAGTCGCCTCTTCACTGCTGACGTTGAGACTGGTGTTTTGCAGGTACTATTTAATGAAGCTGCCAGTGTAGGTGTAGAATGAGAGAAGGGGAGGTGGGGAGAGGAAAGGTGGGACTGATTAAAAAAGGGGGAAATGGAAAGGGGGATTAGAGAAGAAAGGTTATAATAGAGATGAACGATGGTAAGAGGGGAGAGAGGAAGAGGAGTTAATGAAAGTGGTTGTTTACCGCGGTGCATGACTCTACGGGAGTGCATGTGCTCCAAGGCACTGCACAGCTGGACAAAATATTTCCATATTGTCCTCTCCGGGATGAGCCGCCTCTTCTTCTTAAAGTGCTGCGAGAGAGAGAGGAGAAGTTAAGAAAATAGAAACAGAGCTGTGAGTAAAGCCTGGATTCTCTCTCTCTCTCCAACACACACACACACACACACACACACACACACACACACACACACACACACACACACACACACACACACACACACACACACACACACACACACACACACACACACACACACACACACACACACACACATACTCTCTCTCTCCCCAACAAGTGCACACACACTGCCTTCCCTCTCTCCCCAACAAGTGCACACACACACTGCCTACCCTCTCTCCCCAACAAGTGCACACACACTGCCTACCCTCTCTCCCCAACAAGTGCACACACACACTGCCTTCCCTCTCTCCCCAACAAGACACACTCGCCTCAAAACCCCCTGAGTCAATGTCAAACAGCCCCCAAAACAGTGCGGAACATCTAAAGAATTAATCTGTGCATTACCATTTATCCTGTATTTGAGTGGGTAATGAGAAGCCATTTGGGAGAGGTAGCCTAACGAGAGTTGACACTGCCAAGCACCTAATTAACAATAAGCTGGCTAATTAAACTGCCAAAACTTTGTTTAATGCCCCAAAACAACAAATGTTAGTATTTTCTTTCAACTTTTTTTCCATCCCCAAACTTCTTCAGGTTTTTTGGAATAAAACACCTTTTTAATTACAAGGACATTTGCCGCCAGCAAGATGTTTTTGACTGTGATCTGCATATCGGTTGAATTGAGAGCTTGGAATTAGGAATCTCTTTCTACATCATTATAATGATGACTTAAAAAGATAAGACAACAATAAAGTCAAACTGAAGATGGGAAAAGGATCAGTTTGGGATTTAAACTTTTTGGGAACGAGAGGATAGTAGAAGACAGACGTACAAGGAGAGGACAAGATGGGGAACATGCAAGGTTAAGAAGAAAAGGCAGAGAAAAGAGAGACGAGGAGAAGAAAGAGGAAAGAGAGACGAGGAGAAGAAAGAGGAAAGAGAGACGAGGAGAAGAAAGAGGAAAGAGAGACGAGGAGAAGAAAGAGGAAAGAGAGACGAGGAGAAGAAAGAGGAAAGAGAGACGAGGAGAGGAAAGAGAGAGACGAGGAGAGGAAAGAGAGACGAGGAGAGGAAAGAGAGACGAGGAGAAGAAAGAGGAAAGAGAGACGAGGAGAAGAAAGAGGAAAGAGAGACGAGGAGAAGAAAGAGGAAAGAGAGACGAGGAGAGAAAGAAAGGAAAGAGAGACGAGGAGAGGAAAGAGAGAGAGACGAGGAGAGGAAAGAGAGAGACGAGGAGAGGAAAGAGAGACGAGGAGAGGAAAGAGAGAGAGACGAGGAGAGGAAAGAGAGAGACGAGGAGAGGAAAGAGAGAGACGAGGAGAGGAAAGAGAGAGACGAGGAGAGGAAAGAGAGACGAGGAGGGGAAAGAGAGACGAGGAGGGGAAAGAGAGACGAGGAGGGGAAAGAGAGACGAGGAGAGGAAAGAGAGACGAGGAGAGGAAAGAGAGACGAGGAGGGGAAAGAGAGACGAGGAGGGGAAAGAGAGACGAGGAGAGGAAAGAGAGACGAGGAGGGGAAAGAGAGAGGAGGGAAGGAAAGAGAGACGAGGAGGGGAAAGAGAGACGAGGAGGGGAAAGAGAGACGAGGAGAGGAAAGAGAGACGAGGAGGGGAAAGAGAGAGATGAGATAGAGACAAACAGATGCGGATAGGGAAAGCTGGAAAGATGAGGAAAGCGGTTGTGTGGAGGATATATGTTTTTATGTGCATCTCTCTGTGTGTGTGTGTGTGTGTGTGTGTGTGTGTGTGTGTGTGTGTGTGTGTGTGTGTGTGTGTGTGTGTGTGTGTGTGTGTGTGTGTGTGTGTGTGTGTGTGTGTGTGTGTGTGTGTGTGTGTGTGTGTGTGTGTGTGATGGGGTGTGACAGCGTCAGGCCGGTGGAGGTACAGAGAGGCTAAGGAGAGGTTATGTCTGTCAGAGCAGGCTGTCAGAGCCTGGGGGACTCTTCTCATCTCTCTCCTCTGGTCTATCGCTCTCTCTTCATCTCTCTCTATTTCTCCTCTCCCCTGATCTCTGTCTCTCTCACACACACACATCCCCCCTCTCCCCACTCCCACTCTCTCTCTCCTGGTCCTGTCCATCCCAGCAGACGTGCCAGGGGGATGTTATTCAAACCCCTGAAGGTTTACCCTCACCCTGCCATGCACCACCTGAGACCAGCCACCAGTCGGTGTCTGACCTCTCACCTTGATCATCTGAGAGAGGTCGCCGGCATCCGCCAGCTCCAGCAAGATGTTGAGCTCGTTGTCCTCGATGAAGGAGTCCAGGTACTTGATCACGTTGGGGTGGTTCAAATGCTGTGAGGAGAATAAAACAGCATGCCAGTTCAGGTTCTACAGTCATGTCTGTTTGAGAAGGTGGGGTTTTCTATCTCAAATCAGATGAACCAAACTGTTCCAGTTAGACAAGGTTAACATGTCTTGTTGTGTTGTCCTCACTCAAATGTATTAACATGTCCCCTCTGGACAAATATAGACACAGTACACCAAAACAAGTGCAGCATGATAGCCAGTCGTTGTACACGTTCAATAACTCATCTCCATTGAAGAGAGTATTATGGCTCATAATAACATGACTGTCCTGAGCTTTGTTTAAAGTCTGAGTGATGGTTGACTTCCCATAAAAAAATCATGGAGGTTTCAATGAGGTCCTCCTCAATGAGAGAGCCTAGTGACGCCAAACAGTGACTGATAGGAACAGAACGCTATAGGCTAGGTGGAGTAATACACAGCTAACAAAATAAACAGTAAGCCAATACAGTGACTGATAGGAATAGAACGCTATAGGCTAGGTGGAGTAATACACAGCTAATAAAATAAACAGTAAGCCAATACAGTGAAGCTCAGGTTGAGGGTTGGATCACTGGTTGAGTCATACCAAAGACTCTTAAAATGAGACCAGGTCCCATATGTATCAAGCATCTCAAAGTTTTAGAATGAATTTCAAGATTCTTCTAATGGTTTTTAAATCAATCCACGATTGTGTACCCCAATACATCAGACATGATTTTAAGTTATGTACCCAGTAGGTCCCTCAGATCCTCTGGCATTTTAACTATCCCAAAGCCTAGGACCAAGAGGCATGGAGAGGCAGCCTTTAGTTATTATTAGAAAACCTGAGGGGGGCTGAAACTGTAGACATATTTAAAAGAGATCTTAAAACACACCTTTTTAGCTTTGCTTTTCCTTTCTGTGCTAGGTAGTCGTTTATTTTTTATTGTTATTATTTTGTTTGTCCTCTTATGTTTGTTGTGTAGTAAATCTTCAAGTTTCTATTTTAATTGTTTTTTTTGTTTTTTTTCCTATGATGCACATTGTGTTGCATTCCATGTCTGAAATGTGCTGTATAAATAAAGCTTGATTTGATTTGAAAGTAGAAGTGATGATCTTGAATCAGTTTAGCCTTTTAGATTATAATGAATATTGATTGTATGGGCGGGGAGAACCCGATCCTAGATCAGAACTCCTACTCTGAGATGCTTTATGAATACTGGCCCTGATGCCTCTGCTTGGCAGTAGAAGTAGAAGAATTGGGGGTAAGGCCTTACGACAGACTAGCGTCCTATCCAGGGGTAGTACTTGTACATCAAACTGCCTCACGCTAGGGAAAACGGGAGATGGGATCCTGCCCCATGGGCCGTTCTGACTCAGACAAGGCTTATTACTCCCTAATGCAGTGAAGAGATTAATGCATTCAGTAGCCTGTGTGGCATCAAAGGTGCTGTAGGAGGTGTAGACCGTATTATCACCCTGTTTGGGCTGTCAGAATCAGCCTGTATATCACTCTTTAATCCCTGAAGTGTATGGGTGGGATAGGAAAACAGGATCATACTACAGCAATCTCACCTACGGGTGTGTGTGTGTGTGAGCGTCCGGGTAAGTGTAATCGTGTGAAGATATAGTGTTGGTCCGTGAGCCTGTGCACATGATTTACGTGTGTGTGTGTGTGTGTGTGTGCCCTCTCTTCGTTCGTATAGAGTCAAATGACCAACAGACTCTGAGACAGCTTCTACCCCCAAGCAATAAGAATAGCCAGACTGCTAAATAAGTTAATTACATGGTTAGACAAACTCACACACACACACTACATTGACACTCCCACATAATCACATACAATACATACACTCACACATTTTTACATTTACTGCTGCTACTCTGTTGGTTATTTTACTCTCATTATTATTATTATTACTATTGCTATTATAATTATTATTATTCTCTCCTAATTTATTTTATTTATTTCACCTTTATTTAACCAGGTAGGCAAGTTGAGAACAAGTTCTCATTTAAAATCGCGACCTGGCCAAGACAAAGCAAAGCAGTGCGACACGTACAACAACAGAGTTACACATGGAGTGAAATAAACATACAGTCAATAAATAAATCTATATACAATGTGAACAAATGAGGTGAGATAAAGGCCACCAAAAAAAGGCCATTGTGGCAAAGTAAATACAATATAGCAAGTAAAACACTGGAATGGTAGATTTGCAGTGGAAAAAAGGTAGAGAGAGAAATAATGGGGTGCAAAGGAGCAAAATAAATAAATAAATACAGTAGGTGGAGAGGTAGTTGTTTGGGCTAAATTATAGATGGGCTATGTACAGGTGCAGTAAACTGTGAGCTGCTTTGACAGCTGGTGCTTAAAGCTAGAAAGGGAGATAATTGTTTCCAGTTTCAGAGATTGTTGTAGTTCGTTCCAGTCATTGGCAGCAGAGAACTGGAAGGAGAGGCGGCCAAAGGAAGAATAGTTTTTTGGGAGTGACCAGAGAGATATACCTGCTGGAGCGCGTGCTACAGGTGGGTGCTGCTATGGTGACCAGTGAGCTGAGATAAGGTGGGACTTTACCTAGCAGGGTCTTGTAGATGACCTGGAGTCAGTGGGTTTGGCGACGAGTATGAAGCTAACTGCCTGTGTATATTGGTTTATAGCTTCCCTGAAAAGTTGCATATCCCGGGGGCTGTTCGATGCTAATGCAGAACGCCATAGGATGTTTTTGTGTTGGTTAAGGGCAGTCCGGTCTGCAGAGAACCAAGGGCTATATCTGTTCCTGGTTCTACATTTCAAATCAAATCAAATTTTATTTGTCACATACACATGGTTAGCAGATGTCAATGCGAGTGTAGCGAAATGCTTGTGCGTCTAGTTCCGACAATGCAGTAATAACCAACGAGTAATCTAACCTAACAATTCCACAACTACTACCTTATACACACAAGTGTAAAGGGATAAAGAATATGTACATAAAGATATATGAATGAGTGATGGTACAGAACGGCATAGGTAAGATGCAGTAGATGGTATCGATTACAGTATATACATATGAGATGAGTAATGTAGGGTATGTAAACAAAGTGGCATAGTTTAAAGTGGCTAGTGATACATGTATTACATAAAGACGCAGTAGATGATATAGAGTACAGTATATACATATGAGATGAGTAATGTAGGGTATGTAAACATTATATTAAGTGGCATTGTTTAAAGTGGCTAGTGATACATTTTTACATCAATTTTCATCCATTTCCATTATTATAGTGGCTGGAGTTGAGTTAGTATGTTGGCAGCAGCCACTCAATGTTAGTGGTGGCTGTTTATCAGTCTGATGGCCTTGAGATAGAGGCTGTTTTTCAGTCTCTTGGTCCCTGCTTTGATGCACCTGTACTGACCTCGCCTTCTGGATGATAGCGGGGTGAACAGGCAGTGGCTCGGGTGGTTGTTGTCCTTGATGATCTTTATGGCCTTCCTGTGACATCGGGTGGTGTATGTGTCCTGGATGGCAGGTAGTTTACCCCCGGTGATGCATTGTGCAGACCTCACTACCCTCTGGAGAGGGCGGAGCAGTTGCCGTACCAGGCGGTGATACAGCCCGACAGGATGCTCTCGATTGAGCATCTGTAGAAGTTCGTGAGTGCTTTTGTTGACAAGCCAAATTTTTTCAGCATCCTGAGGTTGAAAAGGCAGTGCTGCGCCTTCTTCACAACGCTGTCTGTGTGGGTGGACTATTTCAGTTTGTCCGTGATTTGTACACCAAGGAACTTAAAACCTATTACACACTCCACTACTGTCCCGTCGATGTGGATAGGGGGGTGTTCCCTCTGCTGTTTCCTGAAGTCCACAATCACCTCCTTTGTTTTGTTGACGTTGAGTGTGAGATTATTTTCCTGACACCACACTCCGAGGGCCCTCACCTCCTCCCTGTAGGCCGTCTCGTCATTGTTGGTAATCAAGCCTACCACTGTGGTGTCGTCCGCAAACTTGATGATTGAGTTGGAGGCGTGCATGGCCACGCAGTCGTGGGTGAACAGGGAGTACAGCAGAGGGCTCAGAACGCACCCTTGTGGGGTCCCAGTGTTGAGGATAAGAGGGGTGGAGATGTTGTTACCTACCCTCACCACCTGGGGGCGGCCCGTCAGGAAGTCCAGTACCCAGTTGCACAGGGTGAGGTCGAGACCCAGGGTGGATTTTTAAAAGTAGAAGTTCAAATTGTTTGGGTACAGACGTGGATAGTAGGACAGAACTCTGCAGGCTATCTTTGCAGTAGATTGCAACACCGCCCCCTTTGGCCGTTCTATCTTGTCTGAAAATGTTGTAGTTAGGGATGAAGATTTCAGAATTTTTGGTGGTCTTCCTAAGCCAGGATTCAGTCACGGCTAGAACATCCGGAGTGGCAGAGTGTGCTAAAGCAGTGAATAAAACAAACTTAGGGAGGAGGCTTCAATTGTTAACATGCATGAAACCAAGGCTATTACGGTTACAGAAGTCATCAAAAGAGAGCGCCTGGCGAATAGGAGTGGAGCTAGGCACTGCAGGGCCTGGATTCACCTCTACATCACCAGAGGAACAGAGGAGGAGTAGGATAAGGGTACGGCTAAAAACTATGAGAATTTGTCGTCTAAAACGTCTGAAACAGAGAGTAAAAGGAGGTTTCTGGGGGCGATAAAATAGCTAGGTATAATGTACAGAAAAAGGTATGGTAGGATGTGAATACAGTGGAGGTAAACCTAGGTATTGAGTAATGATGAGAGAGATATTGTCTCTAGAAACATAATTGAAACCAGGTGATGTCATCGCATGTGTGGGTGGTGTAACTGAAAGGTTGGATAAGGTATAGTGAGACGGGCTAGAGGCTCTACAGTGAAATGAGCCAATAAACACTAACCAGAACAGCATTTCCGTCGGTAGATTAGTGGGGTTCCGTGTGGTAGAGGGGATCAATCCAATTGGCAAAATAGAAATAGTTATAGTGACCCAAGAAGAATGGTCCGATAAACCTATTCAGATAGCAGTCGATAAGACAGCTAACGATTAGCGGCCCGCAGATGGGCATTCAGGTAATGTCGCGGCGGAGGGGCCAGTTGGATAACTCCCTCGGGAAGATAAAGTCGGTAGTCCAGTCGTGAAGGCCCGGTGGGGCTCCGCATCGGCAGTAAAACGGGTCCGCAGTGGCTGATGGAACTTTTCAGCTCGCTAGCTCCGGAATAATTTATGTTTGCTCCGGGATCGACGTAAGCCAATAGTCACACGGATAGCAGATAGCAGCTGCGAGATCCAGGTGTAAATGTCCAGAGCTTGCAGTTGAAATCCGGAGATATGGAGAGAAAAATAGGTCCGGTATGTTCTGGTCTGAGTCGCATTGTACAAAACTGGCGATAGCTTTTCAAGCAAAAGGATAACTGAATACTAACGTTAGCCAGTAAACTGGCTAGCTTCTATTGTGGATTTCAGATTTAAGGTAAATAAGACTTTTTTTTTTAATTGGTGAGGCGGGTTGCAGGAGAGTGTTTTGAAGTTTGAAAAGAAAATATATAAAAGTTATGCAAAGAAAGGTGTAAATATATATATACACGGGACACGACAAGACGAGGACAAAGGACGTCTGACTGCTATGCCATCTTGGGTAATAATCTGCCTTAATGTTCATACAGTGGGGCAAAAAAGTATTTAGTCAGCCACCAATTGTGCAAGTTCTCCCACTTAAAAAGATGAGAGAGGCTTGTAATGTTTTATCATAGGTACACTTCAACTATGACAGACAAAATGAGGGAAAAAAATCAGAAAATCACAATGTAGGATTTTTTATGAATTTATTTGCAAATTATGGTGGAAAATAAGTATGTGGCCTTTTATAAATGCATTTCATGCAATGCTACATAATTTTAGATGACTGGAGACTTTAGCAGTATCTTTTTTAATACAGCAGAAATTATGGAAATGACAGGCTACTTTGACACTAACAAACTGAGTGAATCTGGGATCAATAAAAACGAGCTGGTCTTGAAACCATCGATAGGCTAGACCTAGGAGTGTGGCGACACATATTGTACTGTATGAGGAGGAAGTTCTAGTCCTAAAAAAAGCTTTCTGGTTTCACTGACTCACCCAATGATGCGCAGCTCACTCACAGTCGATGGCCGATAAGCTTGTGCCAAAAGCCTATCTCAATTCAAATGTTATTTGTCACATGCGCCGAATACCGTGAAATGCTTACTCACAAGCCCTTAGCCAACAATGCAGTTCAGGAAATCATAACAATCACCCCAACAATGGCCAGGAGTTGGTCTATATAGGCTAGCTACAATGTTGCGCAATTCTTAGAATATCAGGTACGTTTTCACATTATGTTCTTTAGGGGAAGGAGAATTACAGAGGAGTCAAATGGGTTCCGGGAACGAAACACTCCAAAACTGAGAGGTGCCGGATCTGGTTCCGGTAGGATCAGCCTCAAATTAAGCACTGGTTGTGATGTACTCCTTTATCACGGCAGCCCCACACACACACACACACACACACACACACACACACACACACACACACACACACACACACACACACAGACACAGACACACACACACACACACACACACACACACACACACACACACACACACACACACACACACACACACACACAGACACAGACACAGACACACACACACACACACACACACACACACACACACACACACACACACACACACACACACACACACACACACTGTCAGTCTTCTTGTATGCTAATCTGACCCACTCTTCCTGACAGGGGTCTCTGCCCACAGATGCACACTTCAAGTCCCTGTCATAAACTCCACTTTACCGCCCGGCCGCCTCGCACGCCGCACCAAAACAAATGTCACCCCTGATGATGATGACAACAAACCACTTTAATTTATGCCACCATAAAACCCCAACTGCCAGCGCAGCCGCCAATCACTCCGGGAGGCGTAACAAGCAGCAGATGGGGCGTGTGATTTGACAGGTCGTTAAAGTGACAGGCGGCATTGACAGGCGGGCGGGATCAAGGACCTGACAGGGCCACCTCCCTCCTTCCCTCCTTTTTCTTCTCCCTCTCTTCCTTTCTCGTCCTCTCATGGCTTTTTCTGCGGCTGTCCCCCTCCCCACACCTTGCGATGACATAAACACACACACACACTGCCGACTCGAAACAGAGCATCACAGCCAGCGTAAGATGACAGCAAACACACTTGGAGTGTCAGAACAGAGGCTCTCTTTGATCCCGTACAATGACAAAGAGTAACACACACACGTGAACAGACGGAGGACTATACGCACTTAACGATACTCCAAACACAGGTGTGCATAAGTGTGTGTGTGTGCGTGTGTGCGTGTGTGTGTGTGTGTGTGTGTGTGTGTGTGTGTGTGTGTGTGTGTGTGTGTGTGTGTGTGTGTGTGTGTGTGTGTGTGTGTGTGTGTGTGTGTGTGTGTGTGTGTGTGTGTGTGTGTGTGTGATATATATAGATATATATATATATACAGTGCCTTGCGAAAGTATTCGGCCCTCTTGAACTCTTGAACTTTGCGACCATTTGCCACATTTCAGGCTATAACATAAAGATATAAAACTGTATTTTTTTGTGAAGAATCAACAACAAGTGGGACACAATCATGAAGTGGAACGACATTTATTGGATATTTCAAACTTTTTTGACAAATCAAAAACTTCAAAATTGGGCGTGCAAAATTATTCAGCCCCTTTACTTTCAGTGCAGCAAACTCTCTCCAGAAGTTCAGTGAGGATCTCTGAATGATCCAATGTTGACCTAAATGACTAATGATGATAAATACAATCCACCTGTGTGTAATCAAGTCTCCGTATAAATGCACCTGCACTGTGATAGTCTCAGAGGTCCGTTAAATGCGCAGAGAGCATCATGAAGAACAAGGAACACACCAGGCAGGTCCGAGATACTGTCGTGAAGAAGTTTAAAGCCGGATTTGGATACAAAAAGATTTCCCAAGCTTTAAACATCCCAAGGAGCACTGTGCAAGCGATAATATTGAAATGGAAGGAGTATCAGACCACTGCAAATCTACCAAGACCTGGCCGTCCCTCTAAACTTTCAGCTCATACAAGGAGAAGACTGATCAGAGATGCAGCCAAGAGGCCCATGATCACTCTGGATGAACTGCAGAGATCTACAGCTGAGGTGGGAGACTCTGTCCATAGGACAACAATCAGTCGTATATTGCACAAATCTGGCCTTTATGGAAGAGTGGCAAGAAGAAAGCCATTTCTTAACGATATCCATAAAAAGTGTTGTTTAAAGTTTGCCACAAGCCACCTGGGAGACACACCAAACATGTGGAAGAAGGTGCTCTGGTCAGATTAAACCAAAATTGAACTTTTTGGCAACAATGCAAAACGTTATGTTTGGCGTAAAAGCAACACAGCTCATCACCCTGAACACACCATCCCCACTGTCAAACATGGTGGTGGCAGCATTATGGTTTGGGCCTGCTTTTCTTCAGCAGGGACAGGGAAGATGGTTAAAATTGATGGGAAGATGGATGGAGCCAAATACAGGACCATTCTGGAAGAAAACCTGATGTAGTCTGCAAAAGACCTGAGACTGGGACGGAGTTTTGTCTTCCAACAAGACAATGATCCAAAACATAAAGCAAAATCTACAATGGAATGGTTCTAAAATAAACATATCCAGGTGTTAGAATGGCCAAGTCAAAGTCCAGACCTGAATCCAATCGAGAATGTGTGGAAAGAACTGAAAACTGCTGTTCACAAATGCTCTCCATCCAACCTCACTGAGCTCGAGCTGTTTTGCAAGGAGGAATGGGAAAAAATGTCAGTCTCTCGATGTGCAAAACTGATAGAGACATACCCCAAGCGACTTACAGCTGTAATCGCAGCAAAAGGTGGCGCTACAAAGTATTAACTTAAGGGGGCTGAATAATTTTGCACGGCCAATTTTTCCGTTTTTGATTTGTTAAAAAGTTTGAAATATCCAATAAATGTTGTTCCACTTCATGATTGTGTCCCACTTGTTGTTGATTCTTCACAAAAAAATACAGTTTTATATCTTTATGTTTGAAGCCTGAAATGTGGCAAAAGGTCGCAAAGTTCAAGGGGGCCGAATACTTTCGCAAGGCACTGTATATACAGTACCAGTCAAAGTTTGGACACACTTACTCATTCAAGGGTTTTTCTTTATTTTTTACTATTTTAGACACTGTAGCATAATAATAAAGACATCAAAACTTTGAAACAATACATGTGGAATCATGATGTAGTTACCAAATAACTGTTAAATATATTTTATATTTGAGATTCTTCAAAGTAGCCACCCTTTGCCTTGATGACAGCTTGGCATTCTCTCAACCAGCTTCACCTGGAATGCTTTTCCAACAGTCTTGAATGAGTTCCCACATATGCTTGAGCACTTGTTGGCTGATTTTCCTTCACCCTGCGGTCCAAATCATCCCAAACCATCTCAATTGGGTTGAGGTCGGGTGATTGTGGGGGCCAGGTCATCTGATGCAGGACTCCATCTCTCTCCTTCTTGGTCAAATAGCCCTTACACAGCCTGGAGGTGTGTTTTGGGTCATCGTGCTGTTGAAAAACAAATTAGTCCCACTAAGCGCAAACCAGATGGGATTGAGTTTCGCTGCAGAATGCTGCGGTAGCCATTATGGTTAAGTGTGCCTTGAATTCTAAATAAATCACAGACAGTGACACCAGCAAAGCACCCCCACACCATCACACCTCCTCCTCCATGCTTCACGGTGGGAACCACACATGCAGAGATCATCCTTTGCTTCTCACAAAGACACATCGTTTGGAACCAAAAATCTTACATTTGGACTCATCAGACCAAAGGACAGATTTCTACCGGTCTAATGTCCATTGCTCGTGTTTCTTGGTTGAAGCTAGCCTCTCCTTCTTATTGGTGTCCTCTATTAGTGGTTTCTTTGCAGCAATTTGACCATGAAGGCCTGATTCACGCAGTCTCCACTGAACAGATGATGTTGAGATGTGTCTGTTACTTGAACTCTGTGAAGCATTTATTTGGGCTGCAATTTCTGAGGCTGGCAATTCTAATGGATTTATGCTCTGCAGCAGAGGTACGTTTCCTGTTGCGGTCCTCATGAAAGTTATTTTCCTCATAGCGCTTGATGGTTTTAGCGACTGCACTTGAAGAAACTTTCGAAGTTCTCACGTTCTCTCTCCTTGCCTCCTTCTCAAAACAGATTGGATAAGGAACCTCTGACCTTCTCATCCAATGAGTTTTGAGAAGGAAGCGAGGAAAGAGGCAAGGAAAGAGGATTAAAGGAATCAAGGAAGTGCAATTGAGATTCACCCCCTGAGAAATAATTCCACCAGCCTTACCTTCAGCAGGTCAATCTCCTTGATGCAGTCCTGGCGAGCCTTGGCGTCCATCATTTCAAATATCTAAAGAAAAGAACAACAAAGTTTGTACTGTTATCCGACTGCATTGTCAGAGGTATTCCATAGAATCCCCAGCCAGCTCTAACACATAACCCCAGTGCCCAGCGTAACGCCAGTGATCTTCACGTCTAGACCTGTAGAGCAGAAGTGTGTCTAGGCCTCTGTCCCAAACACTAACCAACATGGTTCAGTAGTTTCAAGCATTAGGCTGGGGAAAAACACTGCACACACTGTGGCCTTCCTGGCCCAGACGTGAACCAAACTGCCTTTGCCAACCCATGGCTGTATCTCAATAGTCCTTGATTAGCACTGATGTGAAAGGACGATGTCAGTGAAACAAATAGCTGGTTTGGTAGAGCCAGGTATTCACCATATCGTCTTCCCCTTTTCTATGTTTCACAGAGCAGTGCACATGAAGGAGGAGAGACGGGGAGAGGAAGCCACTTTAGACTACTGAGATGTACCTATAGAGTAAATGCCAAAAAGGATAGGACTCAATAGAGTACCTGGACTTTCTTCAGAGCCACATGCTGGCCCTCCAGAAGGTAGGTGGCTTTGTAGACCTCGCTGAACTGGCCCCGGCCAATCTTCTTCTCAATGCGGAAGTTGGCCAGCGTGCAGCAGTACTGGTGGCTCTGCATGTTTCTCAGTGAGGGGAAGAAGAATGGACAGTTTTAGTTAGGGAGAAATACTGTAGTAACCTGTTGAGAGAGAAGGTTCATATGCCCATGTTGGCTTGGATAGGATTGGCACATCTATTGATGTGCATGAGTGACAGTTCTCTTGGATTTGAATGAATGTGCCTTAATATCACTCAGGTGAGTTATTCATATAAACAGTGGCATTAACATTTGACAATGGCTACAGTTTTCTCCAAGGTTGGACATACATGCACTGGTATGTCTGTAGCATCCTTGAGCGACACAACAGTAACTAAAACCCATCTGAAAAATGTAGAAGAGTAGCTAACGATTCTGTGTACTAAACATGTCTGTCAGTTCTAGGAACCAAACTCAGCAAAAAAAGAAGTGTCCACTCACTGTCAACTGCGTTTATTTTCAGCAAACTTAACATCTGTAAATATTTGTATGAACATAACAAGATTGAACAACTGTGACATAAACTGAACAAGTTCCACAGACATGTGACTAACAGAAATTGAATAATGTGTCCCTGAACAAAAGGGGGGTCAAAATCAAAAGTAACAGTCAGTATCTGGTGTGGCCACCAGCTACATTAAGTACTGCAGTGCATCTCCTCCTCAGGGACTGCATCAGATTTGCCAGTTCTTGCTGTGAGATGTTACCCCACTCTTCCACCAAGGCACCTGCAAGTTCCCAGACATTTCTGGGGGAATGGCCCCAGCCCTCACCCTCCAATCCAACAGGTCCCAGAAGTGCTCAATGGGATTGAGATCCGGGCTCTTCGCTGGCCATGGCAGAACACTGACATTCCTGTCTTGTAGGAAATCACACACAGAACTAGCAGTATGGCTAGTGGCATTGTCATGCCGGAGGGGCATGTCAGGATGAGCCTGCAGGAAGGGTACCACATGAGGGAGGAGGATGTCTTCCCTGTAAAGCACAGCGTTGAGATTGCCTGCAATGATAATAAACTCAGTCCGATGATGCTGTGACACACTACCCCAGACCATGACGGACCCTCCACCTCCAAATCGATCCCGCTCCAGAGTAAAGGCCTCGGTGTAATGCTCATTCCTTCAACGATAAACACAAATCTGACCACCACCCCTGGTGAGACAAAACCGCGACTTGTCAGGGAAGAGCAATTTTTGCCAGTCCTGTCTGGTCCAGCGACGGTGGGTTTGTGCCCATAGGTGACATTGTTACCAGTGATGTCTGGTGAGGACCTGCCTTACAACAGGCCTACAAGCCCTCAGTCCAGCCTCTCTCAGCCTATTACGGACAGTCTGAGCACTGATGGAGGGATTGTGCGTAACTCGGGCCGTTGTTGTTCCCATCCTGTACCTGTCCCGCAGGTGTAATGTTCAAATTTACCGATACTGTAGGTGTTGTTTACACGTGGTCTGCCACTGAGAGGACAATCAGCTGTCCGTCCTGTCCCCCTGTAGTGCTGTCTTAGGCGTGTCACGGTACGGACATTGCAATTTATTGCCCTGGCCACATCTGCAGTGCAGATGAGCAGGGACTCTGGGCATCTTTCTTTTGGTGTTTTTCAGAGTCAGTAGAAAGGCCTCTTTAGTGTCCTAAGTTTTCATAACTGTGACCTTAATTGCCTACCATCTGTAAGTGTCTTAACGACCGTTCCACAGGTGCATGTTCATTACTTGTTTATGGTTTATTGAACGAGCATGGGAAACAGCGTTTAAACCCTTTACAATGAAGATCTGTGAAGATATTTGGAAGACAGGGTCCTGAAAAAGGGACATTTATTTTTTTACTGAGTTTATATGGCACAGCTAAGGGTCCGCAAGTCACTCAGTCACTCTGTAAAAGATTCTCACTCATACTGTATCACAGTGTTGACACTGGCTAACATGCTGACAATAGACAGGGCTGAAAATATAGTTCAGTTTGTCTTCCATTTACACAGAGCATCAGTCGTTCACACAGTACATGCACCCAGCCAACCAAATGTTCCTGACCATGTCACATTTCAGGTTCCAATTCAAATCAGTTCACACAACAATGTGCCTTGTGTATACAGATCCATAGTGGCCAATGTCACACCCAGGTTTCTAGGGCAAGATGGTATCTAGGGCAATATTAATTCTATGGCAAGATGGATTCTAGGGCAAGGTTTCTTGGGCAGGATGTATTCTAGGGCAAGATGGATTCTTGGGCAAGAAGGTTTCTAGGGCAAGATGGTTTCTAGGGCAAGATGGATTCTAGGGCAAGATGGTTTCTAGGGCAAGATGGTTTCTAGGGCAAGATGGTTTTTAGGGCAAGATGGATTCTAGGGCAAGATGGTTTTTAGGGCAAGATGAATTCTAGGACAAGATGGTTTTTAGGGCAAGATGGATTCTAGGGCAAGATGGTTTTTAGGGCAAGATGGATTCTAGGGCAAGAAGGTTTCTAGGGAAAGATGGTTTCTAGGGCAAGAAGGTTTCTATGGCAAGATACAATGCTGAGAGGAAAGTATCTCCCTTTATGCCACTTAGAAGACACTTTTATCCAGGAAAGTGAGTGCATACATTTTGAGTATGTGATCCAAACAGGAATTGAACCCACAAACTCGGTATTGCTAGTGTCACACTCTTACCAACTGAGCAACATGGGACCAGCATAGCTGGGTGGTTCAGTTGGTAAATCAAAGCATCTGTGGTCCTTTCTGTACCACCGGTCTGTCTCGGTGGCACAAGCCTCCCAACGGCTCCCCTTTTTGACAGACAGCCAGCCGTTATTGATGCCATTTGTAATTGCCGTAATTGTTTCGAGGGGAGGGCTGGGGTGTGTCTGTGTGTGTCGATGCTAATACTGAGCGACACAAACCCTGGGTGACACACACTCTGATGCTTGGCGCCGTGGAATATTCCCAGCTGCTCATTTACATATGCGCTGACCCAGATTAGCATGCTCTATTAGAGTGCCACTGCTAATTAGAGATAGCCTGATATGCTAATATGCTAGCCAGGCTGCTATCTTTACCTAGATTAGTCATTATATAACCCCATACTCCAAAACTGTGGCTCTGTCATATTTGGTATAACACTACCTACAACTGTTATTGTTCTTTTTTTCCATTAATTAATTACAAAACAATAGAGGAGAAATCTGTGTCATTGAAGAGTGACAAGTTGTTTGTGAAGTAAACCTCAATAGTAGTGGGATGCTTTAAAAAGTACTAGGATATGCAGACTTACATCCCCCAAATGCATTGATTACATCTCCTCAAACCTGGGGTCCATTCAACACACCTGAGCTGACGGGGCAGAGTTCAGAGCCTGCCCTTACAGAGCATGACCCGTAGCAAGAGGGAATTCTGTGCTGCTCCATTCATCCAGGATGGGTTCAGACAAACATGGCAGGATAGCAAGGAGGTTTGCTCTGCTCACTAAATACATACACTTCTACTATGCTTGAGTTGGAGAGTCATGTCCTTTAGAATTTATCTTTACATGTTTGTAATGCAACTAGGGCCACACTACGGGTTAACAATAACTTGAACTGGAATGCACATGGTACTTTGTCCCCCTGTTTGTTTCAGCCTAATACTGGACTGGACTGGACTAGCCAGACTGGTCTGGACTGGATGAATGTTGACACACCTGTGCTCTGTGGGAACCTTCATTTCTCTTTGACTCACTGTATACTATCTGGTTTGCCTTTGATGAATTCCGATATTCCCTGTGCTGAATCGAATGTGATTCACAGTGGATTTCAACAGGAACAATGTTCAACTGTTCTTTATCCCAAGATTTACAAACCCTTGACTCCTGAGTGGTGCAGTGGTCTAAGGCACTGCATTTGTAATTGCCGTAATTGTTTCGAGGGGAGGGCTGGGGTGTGTCTGTGTGTGTCGATGCTAATACTGAGCGACACAAACCCTGGGTGACACACACTCTGATGCTTGGCGCCGTGGAATATTCCCAGCTGCTCATTTACATATGCGCTGACCCAGATTAGCATGCTCTATTAGAGTGCCACTGCTAATTAGAGATAGCCTGATATGCTAATATGCTAGCCAGGCTGCTATCTTTACCTAGATTAGTCATTATATAACCCCATACTCCAAAACTGTGGCTCTGTCATATTTGGTATAACACTACCTACAACTGTTATTGTTCTTTTTTCCATTAATTAATTACAAAACAATAGAGGAGAAATCTGTGTCATTGAAGTGACAAGTTGTTTGTGAAGTAAACCTCAATAGTAGTGGGATGCTT